>NW_025945971.1:0-2338 GCF_000764305.2 Hyalella azteca | reverse complement strand
AAGCAATGCGGATTGCGGAAGTTGAAAATTTTATGAAATGACATGTTTGCAAAGTGCAAACCGCGATTTTTTAATCAAACAAAAATTTATGACATTCGAGCTGCGAGATTTCATACCTACTGAAATTATTTGATATTAGAGTCGCGATATTTCAGACAAAAATAGGACTTTTCCAGACTAGCATGGAACTAAAACAAAGCTAATCATAGTGGCAAAGCAGAGAGTTTTTTAGACTCTCCCTCAAGTTCATATTTGAGTCCTATAATTAGACCAGTAAAGTATCATGGATACCACTCATACCAGCATTATCATACTTAAAAATTGGTTTAAATCTTGAATAAATGAGGAAATTGAAAATGAACTGATTCTAAAAAATCTCTGGTTTGTCACTATGCAAAGCTTAATATAAAGGAATAGCTGGAGAGGTGACGGAATTACCCACGATGTCGGTCGTCGGAATATACCGCGTTTACCCTAGTTACACAGAGGCGGGCACTGGGCAGTAGCGCACTACCTACATTGTACGATTTTAGCGGCTGCTACATGACCTACATCTTCAGTAGGCAGTAGCGGTAGGCGGTACGCCATGGTGGCAGGGAATTATTGTGAGTACTTATGCGTTTGCAAGAGCATCGCCCGGTCATGGAACTAAAACAAAGCTCAATATAAAGGAAAAGCTGGAGAGGTGACGGAATTACCCACAATGTCGGAATATACCGCGTTTACCCTAGTTACACAGAGGCGGGCACTGGGCAGTAGCGCACTACCTACATGTAGCGGCTGCCCAGGTTTCATAAAGTGACAGGAGTCGTTGGAATTTCAACGACTTTTTGTAAAGTTAACGACCATTTTTTAGCCATTACAACGACTCCAAACCTGGATTAATAGTAAATTTATATTTTTCAACGACAATGAATAATTTAATACAGGATATTTTTAAAAAATAATACACTGACTGCTATCACTCATGCATTTTTTTGGTTTCAGATGCCAGTCACGCCACCGCTGGAAACAGAAATGTACAAGGCAGCATCTGCCGATTATCAGTCACAAGTTTACAAAATTTTGGTTCAGTCTGTCGTATCACTCGTATGTGTTCAAGCTTAGAAGAAAAATCCGACAGATGGCGCTGGTTGTTGACTTCTTTTCAAGTTGAAACTTGACTACAATAAAATTTTCTGTGTGCCTCTNGCTGTCTCTTATACACATCTAGATGTGTATAAGAGACAGAAGAAGTGTTGATCGGTTCAAAATGACATAAGAACAGGTTCTTTTGAATAACCTATGGATTGGCACCATGCGGTACGCGGTAGCGAGTAGCGATGCTACATTAAGAGCATGTAGCGGTAGCAGTTGCTACATTTCAAAGTAGCGCTGCCCAGCTCTGTCTATATCTCACAATTCACAACTTCACAAGACAAAAGTCATAAACTCATAAATCATGATACTTTAATACCTAGTTTAATTGCTTTATTTGCTTACCTCATCAGCAATAAGTTGCATTGCTTTTGCATCTTGGAACGATAGACGAGGCACCTCTTCGCAAGTATAAAATTTGTCTTCGATTTCCATGGTAGTATCAAATCAGAGTCTTTACTCAAGTTGCTTATTTAGATATGAAGTAAAATAATAACATAAGGAAATCTTGCGCCAGGCTACGGACAGCTGTGTGAGCACAGTGACAAGCCGGTGGTGCGGAGAAATCTACCAAGGACAATAATTCCCTCAAAGTACCGCAGGCATGCCAGAAAAAAGTCAGTATGTCTCTAATAAAAATCGGAAAATCTAAGAGACGACAAAAACATATAAATCCATGTCCTAGATTACTATAGGCTAGATAATTCATCAGAACCACAAAAATCACATGAAATTGACATTAAAACAATACTTGAAGTCTATATGTGTTCAAAACCTAAATTTGAGAATATACTCGTAACAATGGAGATGTCAGAATTCATCATAGCTACAGTTGCTTCATCAATGAATGACGCAATCACAATGATAAATTACATCTATACCCGCTCAAATTGGCAACAGAAAAAGCTCCGGCCGTACTGTCGAAACTAGGAAAGGGAACGAAGATGGTAAAGTACTGCGCAAGTTACATCCTGAAGTAATCGAGTTCCTATGCAGGAAGACTTCATGAGAAAGCCAGCCAGCATCTATTGTAGCAGAGTAGAAAATGGATCAGGAAGGTAGTGGTTTGACTGTTGAACGCAACAGCTGCCACAATTCGGGCGAGTGGTTGTTGTCACTTGGTCAGGATCATACCCAGACAACAGAAATGTAGGTGGTGCTAAGGAATTGTTACGAGCTTCAAAACTGAAAATAGAGCCCT
>NW_025945970.1:0-508 GCF_000764305.2 Hyalella azteca | reverse complement strand
GAACATATGCTCCTGCATAGCTTCGTCTAGTCTGTTTTTGAAGATGTTCATACTCGGAGCGATATTTGTATTGAGGAGATTTCATCTTTGAACATTGCAATTAATAATATTCATTTACATTGCACGTTCTCACTAATGAATTGAACTTACGATACATTGCGCAACAAAACGAAATTGATGCAGTTTGCAGGGCAAGAACATTTCTCTACATTCGGGTTGTGTTGCCCCAGCTTACTCGAACCATTTCCTTCTAACTATTTCCTATATGGTGAATCATTATCATATTACCTGTTTCCTATATCATATTATTTTTATTTTTATATTACCTATATCCCATAAAATGGACCTTTATCCTACTACCTATTTCCTATACGATGAATCGTTATCCCACTAGCTATATCCAATATTATTGGTAATCTTTATCCTATTACCTATGACCTATATGATGAATCGGTATACTACCAACTATATGCTATATGATGAATTGTCATTCAACTACTTACATCAT
>NW_025945969.1:0-2930 GCF_000764305.2 Hyalella azteca | reverse complement strand
AGTGAAAAGCTGGAATAAGAGCGACCGCCCAGAGGGCTGCTACCGCCTGCCACTCGCTCTAAAATACAGTATTAATCTCTTAAAGAATCTTTTATGAAAAATGGATATACATGATTGCTATGTCGTTATGATTTAAATTTACAGAATTTGCAAGAATAAGAAAAAAAACAGTGAATGACTGTAGAGGGGTTTAGATAATCATGTGTGAGGAGAAATCACAGTAACGTAGAACACGAAATAGAATTATTAATGAAATATGGACATGCAAGTGTCCTCAATATTTTTTAGTAAATATTAGCTTTATCACCGTCGTCTCAGAAGAGATTGATGAAGAGAAGTGCGAAAATTCATGTCTCGTAATTATTACGGTCACATAGCGCAGCGTATAAAGGTTAAGTCGAAGGGTAAGGAGGTCATACAAAAATGCAGAGCCAGTCAGAAATGAAGCTAATAACTTCTGTAGAAAATTGTGAACAATTCGTCGTCATATTTAGTGGCCACCAATTAGACTCGTCAAATCCTGATGAGGTTCCCTGGGTACGTGTTCCATTTGCCAATTACTTCAGCCATATCGTGTAACAGCTACATTATGAGCTGTAAATGAGCAATATAACGCGTACATGAGCTACTTAACACGTATATGAGCTACTTAACGCAACATCGATCTATAATTCATGATTTGCATAACACGTGTACCAGTTACACAGAGCGTATATAAGTTGCACAAATAAAAAGTACATGCAACACTCCCAGCAATCCGCGAACTTTAAAGGGAAAAATTCTATTGCCCAACGGCAACTAATCATAATTCTAAGTACCCTTCGGCCACCATCCTGTAACAAGATAAATCTCAGTAGGATTAGGTGGCTTCTACAAAGAGGCGTCTGAGTAGTTATTCTGGCAAGTCAAATAAGTGCACAAGAAAGAGAGCCTGCAGCTCTGAATACGGCGTCTGATTAATAAACTTGAGCGCCGTTGGGACTTCAAGGATAGTCGTAAAGGCAGAGAATGAAAGTTTACCTGTCGCCAAGGCTTATTAATTGCACATATTTGCATTGATATGGCGTTCGGACATGTCAGGAAATGCATGTCTACGAAAATGTATTATCAGGATAAGTGGATACAGTAATTTTAAATGCATGATGTAAATTGATCGGTCCAAAGGCTCTTGAGTGGAGAAGTTACAATAATAAATCTTTTATAAACTGTAAACTATTCACGAAAATGTGTAAACGATTTTACAGCAAGTTAATTTGTACAAAAAGTATAATCTCTGTACTAGTCACGAAAGAATAAAAAAAATCGACTTTCCATTGGTACTACAAAGTAGTATTACGCTCCATATTAATCTTAGAAAAAACCGCTCTGTACTCTCGTAATTATGAAAATACACAACTAATTCCCGCAGTGATCCCCGAAACATATTATTGTGAAGACATACCCAACGTATTTAACCCTTGTCAGACTGCATTGATATAAGAACGTACCTGAATTCGGTTGATTTTAACGTAACACAATAGTGCAGTACGACAAAAGTTAAGTACAAATTGAAACTAACCGTCGCCAGCCAGTAGCACAGTAGAACAAATGAAGTCAAGCGTGTATGCTTAGACCCTACCGAAATAGATATCTAGAAAACTAAGCAGGCATTTATACAAAATGTATCTAGTTCAACGGTGGCATGCATAACCGTAAAAAGAAATCAACTTAATAATATTAATTAAATCAACTTAATAATATAACGAATAATATTTGTTTTTACTCACTGTAGACATGACATCTTGAACTTTGGGACGATCCTGTCTAGTGACTCACCTGGAAAGAAATAAATATCATGAACAAGTAATCAACATAATTCCATAATGAATTATGTAGCGGAAAAATTTTTCGAGTGTAAATAAATATTCGAACGAAGTCATTTAAGTCATGGAATTAGAAAATCCCTGCACTAAAAACCCAACACGTTTGTGAGCACCCAAAATTTAAATGCAAAACGTAAAGTGTGGAAGTGAATAGTAAAAACATGCAACTTATATGGTCGTCTAACTTCCCCACTCAAAAAAATTTCAGAATTAATTTATTTTCCCGTGTACGATGATTTATCCATAATAACAAGTACATTTTTCTCCTGAAAATAAGAGGGTAGGTCATGGCGCAAGGCTCTTTTTGACATTAATTTTTATTACTATGTATAAATTTAACCGCCATTGACACTATTAAAAAAGTACAAATTTCAAGCCAAACGATATTTATATTGCGAATAAACCTTTAAGGGACTCAGATTTAACTACATTAATTATTAAAAGAACGTTTTATTGGGCCTGCTGGTCATATTCTACCAAAATGCATCAACCTCCAATGAAGAGATAAGTAAATATTTGTTTTTATTCTCAGCCACGTGATGGTATCCTCGAATGTAAAAATTGTGTCCCTGTTACCATGAAACTTTGCGACTTCCAAAAAGTCAAATTATGAGATGACCTACGAGATGAACGAAGAATAAATTAGATGATGTGAGATGAACGAAACGATGTGAGACATTCAACGAGAAAAACAAAACATTTAGAACGAGCTGATGAAACACTAACAAGTTAAACTCGTGATTATCAATAGGCAGTTAGGCAGATTTGACTGCCAACACACCATGGCAGATATTATCGTTAGTTAAGGACCCACAGGACAAGGCCCCATTTTCCTGGAAATGGCAATGTTATACTAGTACTTTCAGAAAAATTGGTAAGTCAACAAATGCTTCTGAACTTCATTTGCATTCTTACTTTTTAGCGATCAATTTTAAACCCGACACTGCTGGGCATAGTCGCAGTCTAACTGTTAATAATTCAGGAAAATAATACGAAGTTAAGTCGAGAGCTGAAAATTTTCATATGAACAAAAAAAACGACTAACAGTTTAAAAAATGCCGCAAAAGT
>NW_025945968.1:0-3199 GCF_000764305.2 Hyalella azteca | reverse complement strand
TCACCCAATTGTTTAACAATTGCTTAATGTAACCAATATGAAATGAATAAGTTCAAGCATAAGTGATGAATATATAACTCATCACTCTATAGAGATGCTGATGCATAAATGATTCTCGTCTCCGAGTTAAATTTAAACACATCCGAGTGAACACGAAATCGCTTTATCACTGGACTATTGTGGAAAATTCTAGAATAGTTCACCGGATGTCGAAGCCGTCGTAATGACCATAGCTGCTAAAGGCATAGGCCTATGTAGGCCTCGCCAACTGGAAAAAACTAAGAAGACTGACTTCTTGCGAACTGCTGAGATATATGTCCAAGGAAAGGTCAACAAACATACCAAGATGGTATTAACGGCGCTATTGGTAATTATAGCATACCGTTGCAAAACATTTGTAACTTTGTCGTATGGGCCTCTAACTGCATTTCAATCTTGATAGGTATTGGGTTTTTCTTTTCAATACTTAACTGAGAGGTACAGATGCGAGTATTTGAGCACTTTTTATATTCCAACTGATCGCTGTCGGCACAATTTTAACTGGTTAATTCTAAATACTTTGCATGATTTATGTTACACTGACAGCTAAATTAAAATTCATATATATATATATCCTCAATATCAGGTTACTTCGTTGCATCTTGACTGGGCCGCAAGACAGTAGAGAAAAGAAGGGGTGAGGGGGTGAAGGGAAGGTATAAGTACAACACGACCTTCGTAATATCTTGTGCTAAAGAAAGTTTTTATTCAATCAATTTTAAAGGCATGCCGTAAACTAAGCCTAAAAATCAAAAATAAAATTTTTCTTCATGAAGAAAAAATTCCGTTAGATGAGAAGAAGCTGTCAAGGTCACGTATGCAACTATTTCCTAATGTACCTGTCAACAGTGAGTGTTACCAGTGCAATTTAATTAACATTCAATAGCATTTTTAAGAAAACGTCGCTATGACTATTAAATTATTCGCTTATTTGCACTTTATTGATATTGTCTATTGGAATCTTGCTTCCATCATCAATGTTTAATATGAAAATTTGTTGGGTCCTGCCTGACAATAATGTGAATTTTATGGGCCTCGGCTTCCTTCCAGATAAAATTTTCAAGCAATGAATCTAAATTCGTCGCACCCACAAACCCCAAATCTTCATCCCAAAAATAGTGAGATTCAACTTCTACAATGGATACTGGATGTAATGGAATTATTGTTTAATTTAATTTCATGTCGTTGATCTATAGGTTATCGAAATTTACAAAATTCATAGTTTCTATCACACAACATACAGCTGAATTCTAATGATAATTTTTCATGTTTAACCTTTCTAATTGGTTGCAATGAAATTTGCACTGGAAACAGTCATTTCTTAAAATATCAACATAACTACTAGCAAACTATGAGATAAAAAAACATCAGATTCATTTATGTAACCTGTTTGAATAAGTTCAAGAATCAATGGTGAATAAATAGTCTCATTTCTTGGTACTTGATTGAGTAAAAGTACAATCTTCTGTGTTACAAGCATCTCGAATCATCCCTTGACATCAAAAAATAACATGTTCATTAGCAATCTAAAAATGCGACATGAGTCCTATGAAATTTAGGTTGTGGCGCACAACTGAGTATATTGCGGAATTAAATGCACACAGCATATTTCGAAGCGAAGTATTCTGTTCTTGGAATGCAACAAAAAGCACAAGTAAGAGAAAACGGAAGGACATCAAATAGCAAAACCCCTCGCACCGCATGCTGGAGGCAACACACACGAAACGATAAAGTGTGACATTTTGTGCAGTTCACGCGATTACCGAGGTGGGTACATGCCCTGAGTTTTGTTTTTTTCTAACGCGTGAGAGCATCTGCCGGCATGCCTTTCTTGACAGCCTGTAAATTGATTATCATACCTGGGTCATGGTGATGGCTCCCACCCGCCTTTTTCAGCGCTAGATATTTTTGTGATGCACCACAGAGCCAACCCCCACCTATTACAAAACAACGAAACCACCTCCCCCACCTATTACAAGCTAGTGGTAAAACACACAAATAGGTTTTTGTCTCTGAACTTTTGTATCTTTCCCTTCTATTGCGAGCCCCGCCCAAATGAGCGATGTACAGAAATCGTTTCAGGTATCATGATACAAACACGCATGCAATTGAGTGAGATATTCTAGATTATGGTGGACAATAAAACTAAGCTGGTATGACTCGGATTAAACGAGTATTAGTTAGTTAGGCCCCTGATACAACACACAGAATGTGATTTTTCCACAGTTGTTCAAATGGTTCTCAGAAAACGAAAAATTTCAAATGCCTACCTGATCATGATACTCTCGGCATAGAGAGTACGCAAGTATCTCATTGTAGCCTCATAAAGAAGTTTGTTAAACCTATTAAATTTAGTCGAGAAATGTTCAAAAATGTGTAAGATAACTCACGGCAACTTAATTTTGTGTCAACGTTCGTTCACCTCTGACACACTCCCACAGTTTCTCCACGATGTGGCGCACAATCAAAGCCCAATTGTTGTTTACAAAAAAATCTATCTCCTAATTTTCATAAAGCTTCTCATAAATGAAGATTTGCCCGAAAACCAAATTATCAGGTAACGGGAAGACAATTAAGCAGACACCAATGGGCTAGTTTGACAGGATATCTGACACCACGCTTCAGTAATCTCCATATAAATTATCTTAAGTAACAGTCACGCTTTCCAAACAATGCAGTCAACTGACCGTTTAGCTCCTAGGGCCAACCGCACTGGGCTTTTGGGTATTCTATCGGACGCACGAAGAATGCCTTAATGTCTGACATGTCTTTGTAAATCATCAGTCAGTATCACATGAAATTCATGCTTAATTAGCTAAGGTAAATTAATTAAAGTTTCACCTGTTACGTGTTCGGAATTTAGTGTGGAAGGATGTGTCCGGGAAGATTTTTTCCGCATTCATCCATAAATTCTAACACGAGTATGGGCGAGGGGTGTGTGCGTAAAAAATTTACCACTGTATTTTGTAGGTATACACCAAAGTGCAGCCGTGGATTTGAATTTCATACGCCATTTTTTAGTCATGCGCATTGTCGAACGGTCGGTAATCTTAACAGACGAGAACTACCGTAAATAGAAGCAAAATATTCGAAGGGCGCTCGCATCCTTCATCACGAGACACGATCCGCATCTAATTCGTACACATTGGATTACTATTCG
>NW_025945967.1:0-60378 GCF_000764305.2 Hyalella azteca | reverse complement strand
TAAAGCAAACAGAACTTGAGTAACGCATACGGTTATTTTTTTTATAGTTTTTCATTTCTCGATGCGTCCTTAATGTGACGGAATATACCGCGTTTACCCTACAAATCTTATAATCAATATTTAACAGACTTCTAGTTCTATCTCTTCAATGTATCTGAAATTTTGCACACTTGCATGAAGTTGGAGTCTCTTGGAGACAACTCATGAATCAATTGACAGAATAAACAATTTTTAAAATTTAAAAAAATTTATTTTTGATATTTAATTAAACAAATAAAAAAATAATTTTGTCTGCTACATATCTTATAATCAATATTTAACACACTTCTACATTCTACCTGTCCAATTGATCTGAAAATTTGCACACTTGCATAAAGTTGGAGACAATGCATGAATCAATTGAAAGAATAATTTTAAAAATTAAAAAAAAGTATCAATGATATTAAAAAAATTGAAAAATAATTTTGTCTGCTACATATCTTGGTGGTGGTGGTTGTGGGTTGTAGGTGAAGAAGAAGTTGCACGTTGACCGCTTGTAACACCTGGACTACCTACCGGTAAGCAAAATAGGAAAGCAATAGTTATTTAGTTGTCTTCATCACGTTTCTCACAATTTCATTTTCTTAGCAAAGCAACTTGCGTCCGCAGTTTCAACCGGAATACCTAAGGGCAATTTATAGCTCCTCACGTTCGCGACTGTCGATTATCAGGATATTTGCCCCCCCATCTTCCCAACTTTCGGCTTGATCTCCCGCTCCACTGGCCACTGCTCCAGCAGTGGCCAGTGGGCAGGTGAGTTTCTCAGAGGACTGTCAATTCGGTAATCGGCATTACCCATACGGCATACAATCCGCAGCGAAGTAATCTCATAATTGATTCAAGTTATATTCTTCAGTACTGTTGTAGTAATATTCAACCTTCAAAAATCCCGTTCTTTACGATAGACTGGCATGTTAACTACTTAGACACGAAAAATAACATTCATGTGGCTACAGGGATTTTGATTGACTTCAATTTTGTGGTGCGGTTTATAAATATTGCTAGTTAATCCATTTCTGTAGCTCAATGAATTACCGACGCTATACGAAATCGAAAAATCGAATGAACTAATAACGAAGAGCATAAGAGGGCCGAATTATCAATAAGAAAATGAACGTCGTGTAAATTCAACGTTTGGTGGCTGATGGTTTATTAGGCTCCCACTAATCTGTCCATGACGATTGATGCCGACATACTGCCAGTTTCATATGTAAGTCACGCGGAATATTAGTAGCGATTTTCAAATATATATACGAAAGCTATTAGCTTCGTCCACATTTCGTTGCGGCGACCCATCAGTATATCGAGGTAAGTTTATCAATAATAAATCCACGATTTTAAATTACCATCACATGCGAACGAAAGTCCCACACTCGCAGTTTTTGACCAGCACCATCAGCTTTGATGATCGTTTGGCTGATTAAATATTTAATCACAATGACAGAAACGTGTATATCAAGGTGCAGCTGGTGGCTTTCAGCACAGACAGACCAATCAATCGAAAATAGTTCTCTTATGCGCAGATCAAACTATCAATACTAACATAACAGTGATCTCGGCGCTGCAGTGTAGGCCTGATGTGGCCTGTCGCCGATTCTTCTCCTTTTCGTGCGTTGCTCACAGCAGATCTAAAATCGTGTCAATTGACCGGATCTCTCATTACGACTGACGATAGTTTGAAGTAGCTAGTAGACTTCCACCGAGTTCGATATGGTGCTAGGCATATCAAATCTGAACATATTTTTCAGTAGCTTTACCTAGTCTGTTCTTGAACGCGTTCGCACTTGGAGCGCCAACGATTTCAACATCAATACTCTTTCATTTGTAACGCAAATCAAATTACATTATCCAATGTTATCTCAAACTTTTACGACTGACGATAGTTTAAGTAGCTACTAGACCTCCACCGGGTTCGATATGGTGCTAGGCATATCAAATCTGAACATATATTTCCGTAGCTTTACCTAGTCTCTTCTTGAACGCGATCGTACTTGGAGCGCCAACGATTTCAACATCAATACTCGTTCATTTGCAACGCAAATCAAACAACATTATTCAATGTTATCTCAAACTTCCATCGAAGAAATGGTTTCACTACTTTCATCGCTCCTTGCATGACTGGAATACTCTTGTTAATTTTACCGTTGATAAAATCCGACTAGAAAACTGTATCGGGCATCGGCTGTTCTCTCACTCAAGAATTCAAACGCAGAGACTAGAGATAATTTATTAGAAGTAGAATTTCGCAGAATTAAAAAACAATGTTTCGAACAGTAAAAGAAGCCGAATGCGGCATAACCCCTTATTCATAATACGAAGGTAATGCCACCAAGCCATTTCTGAGTATTGAGTTATGAAATGTGCAGTTTGCCAAAATACGCAGCTATTCTTCATAAGCATAAAATTTCATGAAACTAAAAAAACTCATGGTACCCGTACTGGCCATGTTATGACCTAGCTCTTAACATATTTACGCTTCGACCAACTTTTATTTCAACTACAAACTAATATTGCGGAGAAATTGATGGTTGTGACGTAGAAGCGAGGGAGACCGTTACTCTTCATCTCCAGATTCCTTGGTGGACTTCTTCGGCTTGGCAGGCCCCTGCAGGAATAAAGAAGTCTCAGTCGGCATGCTGAAATACGATTCTTTGCAAAAAGTGATTCATCACTCTGAAGCGAGGAGAATAAGAAGCCGAAATCTAGTTTGTCATTTAACGTTAAGAGTTAAGACGTACGGCTCGAAACTAGGTTCTCAATAAACGAGGTCACTGAATATTGTGAACCGATGAGTACAAGTTGCGAAGGCGACTTCAGAAATTACTGGAAAATATACTGTAATGGAATCCCATAATTACTACCGCAGACTGCTTACCTTTGATGCGCCCTTTCCAGCTGGCTTCTCGGCGCCTTTCTTCGACGCAGGTTTCTCGGCGGGCTTGTCTGCGGACTTAGCAGGGGCCTTAGCCCGTCCTTTTCCCTTTTTCGGACTTCCATCACCTTCAGAGGTCTTCTTGGCAGCTGCACCACGCCCTGCACCAGCCTTCTTCGTTGCTGCCGGGTCAGGCATTTACCGATGTCGTTTATCGATATGAACTTTTTATGTCTTGTCACAACTGCAAAAACATGAACAAAGATTCAATACATTGTGCTATGGCCGTTTCAATTTCAATAAGACATGGCTGCACTTCAGCGCTTACCATATTTCGTGCACAATTGCAACAATTTTCCTAAATAATCTACGAATATGAATTTATCACAGTTGCGTGCGCTACCTCCACGCGCAGCATATTACTCAGCTGTTTAGATGGCACGCTTATTAAAATCTGTTCACACAGCATCGTATGATCAATGGTCATACAACATCACCAAACTTATGCATGGTTTACACATGCCGCGGATAATATAAATACTAGAATCTTCGATAGACGAACCCCATGACCTACCACAACCGATTTTGATGCATTAGTCACGCACCTTTAATAAATAGACATTGCAAGACTTTCCTACGTGACACATATCCTACATTTATGCGTAAGCTAGCACACCTTCTGCTACAACATTGCCACATATTAAAACCTACAGAAGCCTAGATATCCACCTAAAACGTATTAACAAGATATACTAGACGACATGCCAACTTACCAGTGGAGGATCTTGCACGCGCAGCGGGTTCGATATTACTGTTGGCGGAAGATTTCGACAGCTTACCTTCCGACCGTCACTGTTGCCAACTGTTCCAAGGTGCGTTCATAGATTTTACAGCAGGTGGAGATCTTCGCTAGGTCTCACGATACATTTATACTCAACTATACTATTTAATGAATCTGTATCCTGGGAAACTGCATAAACTCATATGATGTTCGATAATTTTTTATTATTCAGGAGCCCAAAGTCTCAGTACTCCGTAGCAGTCAATCTGCCAGTGATGATTTGCTCCTCTCTTTGCTTAAAAAATTGTTTAACTAATTAATTGCTACCTAACATTTAACTATCGTTTCAGAAGTTCAAAGAACGAAAATGAATTCGAATGTACTGTAATTATTTCAATAGCTTTTCATTAACATTTGTCTTAGAACCAAGCCGTCAGAAGAGGATGGAATATTATTAATATTCCTTCCAAAAAAGGCGAACAATATAACAAAGGCGATCTAAGTTCATTTGAAATTTAGCACATCAGCTCAAATTATTGTTAAATTAGGGAGAATGAATACAAATAAAATTACAAATACATATACTAATAATAAAATACAAAGCTCCTACACATATGACGACACTGCTATTCTTTTCTAAAATGAATATCACAGTATCAAAATCATGGGTGTAATACAGTGCAATGCATTCAGAATAACGGATCGGATTAAAGCGTTCTCAGAAATTGCTAACTATAATTTCTTGACGACCTTCTAAACCAATAATTACCGATTAAAGAACTAGCGAAAGAAGAACCCCATATTGGGCCGCTTGGAAAGTAAGTGTTACAGTGGCTCTGCCATTCTACTGTTAGGTACATTCATACAGGGGATAAAATTTGCATCATCTTCTACAGAGATGAACCTACATATACCACCACAGATTTTGTTGCGCTGGTCGTAAAAAATTTGCCTGTACATTATCAGTATTAGAGATATTCTTTAACTGTGTATATGAATTTACTCTACCGGGTCCGCCATATTTATGGCAACGGATGTTTGTTATATAAAAATAAGTTGGTTTCTAGGAGACTTTTCTCTTATAATGAAGCTTGATATCATCTATTAATTCATTTATTTTAGATTGCAGAAGTCTAATAGGTGTCTAAATTTACTATCATTTATGGCAGTAGATAGAAATGCAATTTTAAACTTTCATGAAAAGGGCGAGAGTAATTCAGTCCTTGCAAAAAAGCTCCAAATTCATCGTGAAACTTGTGGAAGGTGGTAAAAAAATTCAAGGAAACTGGTGAAACATGCAATCGACCTGGTCAAGGAAGGAAACGAAGTGTCCGAACAAAACAATTGGTCAAAAACATGAGTGAGAAGTTGAGGAGAAACCCTCGTCGCTTAGCTGCAAAATTGGCTGCATAAGCAGGAATCAGTCAGACATCAATGCGTAGAGTCCTCATAGTTGACCTCAAAACCTCCCCTTACAAGATGCAAACAAGGCATGAACTAACAGACCGTCATGAACGAATGAGGCTCGAAAGATGCCAGCACATTCTGGATCTCATTGAGGATGGCACGCTGCCCAACTTGGTGTTCAGTGTCAAGAAAAAAATATAACTCAGGGGAGCGCAGCCGTGCGCTACCAATTTTGTGCACCAATAAATAACTCAGTACTCACTGCAGTGAGTGACAGAGAGCGCATTTTCTCGTCGACGAAAACTTAAGGTCACGGACGGACGGACAGACAGGCAGACAGACGGACATGGCGAACACAATAGTGCATTTTTCCATGAATGAGAAAATGCGCTAAAAATTTGACATTGAACAAAGCGTTAACCGTCAAAATGACAGAGTTTGGAGTCGGGATGGATCTGTGGCAACCAGAACAGCAACACGACGTCAAAATCCCATGTCCGTGATGGTTTGGGCCGCGGTAACCGCCACTGGGAGGTCCCCACTCGTTTTTGTCCCCTCAGGAGTGAAATTGAACAGTCAGCGATACATTTCGGACATTTTGGAAGCTGTGTTGTTACCTTGCATGGGCCCGTAAACACTTCAACGGCTCACCATGGAGTATTCAAGAAGACTCTGCCCCATCACAAGGCTCAAACATGACACAAAACTGGATTCAGGGTCACATCTCAGCGTTCATTAGCAAAAATGAATGGCCCTCAAGAAGCCCTGATTTGAATCCTCTCGACTTTTCTGTGTGGGCTATTTTAGAGAGTAGGGTCTGCAGAACACCTCATGATTCTTTGGATAGTTTGAAGTCTAAATTGATACGAGAATGCTGCGTGTCTGCTGTGAAGCTTTCCTGCGTAGAATGGAGGCCGTCATTAGAAATAAGGGTGGTCATATTGAATAAATATGTGTGAAAATTGTTTAGGTATTTCTTGGCTACTAGCTCATCCAATAAAAAACAATGCACCTGTTTGTTTCATTGAGAAATAATAAAAAAATATGCGTTGCCATATATATGGCGGACCCTGTGTAAAAGACTAGCAGCTTCACCAGGTATAATGAGTGAATTTTGCAAATACAACGCTGCTGAAAATTCCATAATTCCTAATCCAGTTCTCCGTAATACCATCCCTAATATCGTAATCCATAAGCCTGTTGCCTTTATTCAATTGCCGTCAAAACCAACCTTCAACGTTAAATTTACATTAAACTACCACTTTTACTTTTAAAAATTACTTGAATTTTTCTTCTAAACAAAAATTAAATCATCTAAAATAAACATGAATGATCATTTTTCTCATCTTTTTGCAATATATCGCAATATCTCAAATGAAAATATTAAGCACTTGCATATTGCGTATTCGCGTAATTAAATGCCTTGTCTTATTAACGATTTTCCAAATATTGAATGAATAGAGTCTTGCCTCTGAACGCGCACCCGGTGAAATATTATACCTAATAAGTATTAAGTACCCATGTGGGGTTTTGGTTTAAGACATAATATTCATGTTGTGTTTTAAATGAATTTTTTGCACATATCAGATGCAAAGGACACGGATTCAAAACTCAATTACGAAACGGTTATGGTATTTTAAAAAATATTACTAAATTCGGGATTTGGCGTAGATCCTTCGATTGAGATTGTATCAGCTTATTAAATTTATTCAGCAAATTTGCCTATTTGAGAGAATATTTTTGGGTACACTATATGAATGAAGATTAACAGTGTACCTAACCCGTTACTAGTGAAAGAGTGAATAAATATTTATACAGTTCGATGTTATTTTTCTTTAACTAAAATTTGTCACTGTTCTTAAAACGTTCTTCAATTCTTTTCGGACAAACAAAATCTTCAATACATTTTTGAATGCTTTATTTTAATGCAACAGTTGGGAAATGCGATTGATTTCCTATCAGATGCATTCTTTAAATTTCTTCTTCTATTGTAAGAAAAAATGCAATTCCTTGCAAGTTTAAAGAAAATAGATCATCAAATATTCAAAATTTGTGATATTAATCCAATTTAAATGATATATTTTTTGATTCGAAATCTATAATTTGAATATTCCTGCCATGAATAGGCTACGTGCATTTTTTCCTTTGCCGAAGTTAGGTCGAAAAATCAAACTCCCGCGTGACACCATCAGGCTGACTCCATTAACAGCGTTGAAAATAAGCATTTCGTTTTTTTCTGGCTCTCTACATTAAGGATTCATGAGTTATACATAAAGTATATGCAACATAAGCAGCAACATGACTTTAAACAAAAAGTGAAACTAAAATTTAATGTAGAACATTTTTTTTTCTTCGAATTGTACGGCAGATTACTTACTAAATGTACATGTGTTGCTAAAATCAATTCTTTCGTTGCAGGTTACTACTTACTGTTTGTTGCAGACTACTTACTGTTGCACACTACTTAATGTTGCAGACTACTTAATGCTGCAGACTACTTACTGTTGCAGACTACTTATTGTTGCAGGCTACTTATTGTTGCAGGCTACTTATTGTTGCAGACTACTTATTGTTGCACACTACTTAATGTTGCAGACTACTTAATGTTGCAGACTACTTAATGTTGCAGACCACTTACTTTTGCACACTGCTTAATGCTGCAGAATACTTACTGTTGCACCTTACTTACTGTTGCAGATTTCACACTGTAGTAGACTACTCGCTGCTGCACACTTCGTACTGTAGAGTGAACAAAGATTAATCTATTATATAAATGGAGAGCCGTGTACGATGTATGGCATGCTGGGCTGACAGTCATCGCGAATTGCTGTGCGCAGCGAGAGCAATACTAGAGGCAGTTAGTCAACCCAGTGGTGCGGATCGGCTGACGCTATTACGGCATCTTTCAGTTGTCTGTGAAATCTTTCGATTATGCCATTAGCGCGAGGATAATAAGCAGTTGTTGTTATCTGCAAGCATCCGAGTGTATGCATGAGGCTTTGCATTATACTACTCTCAAATTGGGCTCTTCTAGCAGAGCTGATAGGTAATGGAACGCCAAAGCGAGCGATCCAATTGTGCAGAATGGCGGTTTCGACAGTTTCAGCGGTGATGTTTGCAAATGGTATCGCCTTTGTTCATCTCGAGTAACGGTCAATCATGGTCAATATGTAGGAATATCCCTTATTATAAAGAAGCGGGCCTACGGGATCCAAATGTAATTGATCGAACTTGACACCTTCAGTAGGAATGGCGGAGACAGCAGAGACGTTGTGTCGGGTAACTTTGGCACGCTGACCAGCTGAACAACATTTTGTTTATATTTTTATGTCGGAATTTATGCCGGGCCAAATGAAGCGAGCGTACACTCGCCTTAATGAAGATCGCCCTCCAGGATGTGACACGATATGAATCTGCTCACAAATTTTGCGGCTTAAGCATGCAGGAATGTACGGTTATGCAATTTTACCATCAAATTCGCAAATAATTGTGAATAATTATCATCGTAATTCGCATTACGATGTACCAGGGACAGAGAAATTGGCGTTTTTCTTTAATTAAAACTTTCAGTTCTTCGTCCCTCTCTTTTTCAGGAGCCAGGTTAGCTTCATCTTCGTGAACAATGAGTGCCAGATAAGGAAAGCTGGCTTCAGAAGCAAGAGATTCAAGCTGGCTATACGTGAAAGAGCATCCGCGACTATATGTATTGCTGTCTCCAGAGACATGACTGATTCGCGAGGCGGAAACGCTGATGAATTGCAGTTGACGAACTTCTCTTTGGTTATCGCTCTGTGAAGGGTTCTCGACGGCACCAACGAGAGGCTTGTGGTCGGTGATTACGAAGAAATCGACACCTTCAATCAAGTATTTGAACTGTTTTAGAGCCAGATAGATGACAAGAAGTTCTTTGCCAAAAACTGAATAACTTCTCTGAGCCGAAGTGAAAGAATGACTGAAAAAAGATATGGGCATAGTTACTCCGTTGACTGTTGACGCCACAGCAGTGTTGGATGCGTCACAGGTCGTACACATCTCAGCGCCAGAAATTGCGTGCGACAGCATCGTTGCTTCAGCCAGTAAGCTCTTGGAGCGTTCGAAGGCTTCAATTTCTCTGATGCCCAGGAGAGAGTTGGGTTTGTCTTGGTGCTTGCAATGCCTGCCAATTTTACATAAAAGGGAGCAAGCGTCGATCGCGTGGCGCGAGGCATGAAACATCGGTAAAAATTGATCATGCCCAATGAAACGATGAACTTTGGCTTTCTCAGGTCGCTGAAAATCCTGGATTGCCTTCACTTTCTCTGGCAAGGGATCAATGACTTTGCTCGTGATACGGTGGCCCAGGACGTCGAGTTGTGACGCGCCTGGTTCGCATTTCAGCGGGTTGATTTTTAGGCCATGGTGAGTCAGACGTATGAATAAAGTACGCATGTCTTCTAGTCTTCTAGATGCTGTTCATCGTAGTCTGATGCTACCAAGATGTCGTTGATTGAGGATTTCATTCAAATTTCCTGAATGAAATCCTCCTCCGCTCAGGGGTACTAACAAATCACTTTAATCGAAAAAGCGTTGTTAAGTCTGACTGGCGAACACAAGCCAAAATTCATTTTGAAGAACTCGCAATGGAGTGACAATTGTGGTCACAATTATAATGTCATCCAAATGGAGTGACATTTGTGGTCACAATTATAATGTCATCTGGGTGAATTGGCACTAGTTAGAAGGCAAATTTTCGATAGACACGTGGAAATTTTTTATAATCATTAAGTTTGGCAGTGAAATCTGCTAGGAAAGTTAATGTCTATGTATCAGGATTAGTGGTCCTGTTAAGCGCGAGATAGTCACCCACTTGCATCCAGGGATTATCTTTCTTGAGGTATGAATAATTTCTCACAATCGTATCACAGTGAAGCAAATATAATTTAAAGAAATTTTATTGAATTCAGTAGCCTGAACATAGACTTTTAGCTTGAAATCTTCAATTTTGAATTCCTGGAGCCGAGACGGTTTCAATTGCGCCAATAAGTTCAAGCCAAGAGATAATGAATGGCTGGACCGCGCCAAGTGAAGCGGTAACAGTAAGTCGCGGCTGCTGCTCCGCCACCAGCTACGCTCCAGGTTTACGGTTCATACTGTGAAAATTGAGTTCCTTTGAATGTAAATTTCATAGATAACAAGGTAAAATTATAAAGTAATCTGAAGCAGTAAATTTAAATGACGTTAGAGAAAACTAAATATATTCACCTGAGATTAAATACCACTCAGTGTGCTAACGCACTTTTTGGGAGAGTTGAATTGGATGAATAAAGAAGAAATCATTTGAAGGTGGATGCTTCGGAAGGAATTGAAATAAGAATAGTCGAAGATTGGTGCGTTTAAGTAAGAACGTGCCTCTGGTAACATCTCCACGTGCCTCCGGTAACATCTCCACGTGCCTCCGGTAACATCTCCACGTGCCTCCGGTAACTTCTCCACGTGCCTCCGGTAACATCTCCACGTGCCTCCGGAACATAATTGCGTGCCCGCGTAAGGACAACGTCGGTAACATTACGTGCCTTCAACGACGCCATCTCGTGCCCGTATAAACTCAAGATCACGTGCCTGCGCAACTTTACCATGTGTTTCCGGTAGCTTCTTCTCGTGTCTTGTCAACGCTAAATCATCTCTGCCTGTGCAAAGTCTTCACGGCGTCACACCAAGCAAACCACGCGTATCTCCACTCACCACGCAGACATCGCACATCCCGTCGGCCTTCACCACTGGCCTGGTCTTCCAATTCCCCAGGGATCGTCACATCGAGCAGGTAGAAATTTAATGAACGGTGGGAAATTTCCCACATGGGACCATATGTAGAAGAGAACCTAGGGCGAATAATTACATCGGCTAACATCTGTTTGATTGCTTCGCGAGGTGGCTTGAGTAGAGCAGAACTTAACGTTCCTTGGTGCGACACGGATGACCAGTAGTTGGTATGCGGTGCTGACAAGTGCTTACTGGCGACGGTTTATACTAGGGCGAAGTAAAATTGAAAAATTTGTTAATCAGATTTAGCAAGGAATTGTTGCTACAGCTAAAAGCGTTTCTAATGCGGTTTGATTCACAATGTGATTTATTCACGTTATTTCATAACTACGGACTCTCTGGGTTGAATATTTTCCGAGATACAAGTGTTGAACCAGTTGAACCGTACGCGGCCATTGCTGCCTGGCGAGTGCTAAATGTTATTGTCGAGTGCGGAGTGATGATTTACATTGAATAAGTGAATAGGTTCAAGTTATTTTATCGCTCCGCACACTCTGGGTTGAACATTTTCTGATATACAAGCGTTGAACCTGAAGTGATGGGCAGTTTTACCTAAAAATGAATGAGATAATATCTTGGAACATGTTTAAAAAGAAAACGTGTATATCAATCTCAAACGCTATGGTTGAAATTTCTCGATTCAATATAATATTAAAGGTTATGTTTCTATTGGCACCAGTTATATATAGTGATATTCTAGTGGGGCGACAGATTGTAAAATTACGGAATTGCCAGATTATCCGCCCCATTCGAACGATCCATTGTTCGCCATATGTTTCGCACTCAGCTTCTTCAGGCACTTCAGCGCCCGAGGACTCAATTAATTATACTGATTATGGTGGTCTCAGTAGGAAAATACAATGTGCTGTAACACGACTGCGCCTTGGTCATGCAGGCGTTGGTGCTCACCGCGCTCGTTTTGGGATGGCCCAGGATCCAGTAGGTATGCCCCGAGGAAGGTCTTCGGCGTCTTCAGCTTTTAAGTGTTACCCATACAATCTCACACTTTTTGCTAACATGTTCCAAATTTGCAGTGCAGAGAACAGCCTTTACTGCCGCACTGGCAGACATTGGAGTACCTTGGAGACTAAGCACAGTCTTGGGAGCTGAGATCCCTGCAGCAAAGCGCCCTTGTGTATTTTCTAACCTGTCACAATTTCTGTTGCAGTCTGGCATGCTGGATTCACTGTGAAACCAAAGGAGCTATAAACAATTGATTTATGTCTTGTTCTAACTAACTTACTCTCAGATTCAGTCTACAGATATGAGAAACTTCTTGCTGTTAGACCTGCTGCAGCCCCATGGAAACCTGCATTTTGGTGCCAGAGGCAGCACTCTAACTAGCAGAGTACCAAGTTCGGTGCTCTGCGCTCTGCTCTTTCTCTTTGACAGGGAACAGGCTGGGAGGTGCTTCGTACACCCCAAGTCTTAAAAACCAATTATAAAAAAAATACTTCAGCGCATAGTGGCAAACCAGAGCTTATTTAGAATCAGTTCATTTTTAATTTCCTCATTTACTCATGATTTAAACCTATTTCTTAAGTATGATAATGCTAGTATCCATGATACTTTAATGGTCTACATATAGGACTCAAAAATGAACTTGAGGGAGAGTCTAAAGAACTCTCTGCTTTGCCACTATGCTTCAGCGCCCTCAGCTGAAGCGGAGTAAATTGGGACAGTCCTCCGACACCGCTTAAAAATGTTATAGCAGCAAATTGAATTGAAATATTGCAAAACTAAAAATAGTGGCGTAAATTGCAACTATTTTCCTATATGTTGCAGATTGTTGCTGGCTTTAAAATTTCATTTACCTAATTTTTTTTACCTCAATCCAAAACAAAAGGGTTGGCATTCCCGCAACTTGCAAGACAGGTTTAAGATACACCCAGGGGCCGCCCCCCCCCAGGGCCATGGGGGCGGGGTGTCTCTTACAATGAGGCCTGAGGGATATTTATTATACCTAGGTTTTTATGGACATCATGACATGGAGTTAAATGGATACCCATAGCCATAAAAATGCATTTACAGTAGAGTGAGTAGAACCTTGTTACCTTGGTTAGCAATGGCTACAGTTAACAAAAAAATTGATTAGCAATAAAGAATTTTTATTACATTTACCATTTTACCTAGGTTGTCAAAAAAAATTTACATAATGAAAAATTTATGCATCATTGGTCATCACAAAATTGTGCATGTAATGTCATATGCTAGCTAGAAATAGAATTGTGCACTGGGCAACATAGAATGAAGAGTACCTAATTAACCGTAGTAACGTATACTATGATTTTATGATTTTTATGATGAAAAATACTTTTTTTAAAAAACACGGTTTTCTTGTAGACTAAAAAGTAGAAAATAAATTTTGGCTTGCCCCAAAAAACGTGGGTCAGGCTGTATGTTCAACATCAAATTTCCAAAATTCGTGTGTTGTGTGCTTTTCGCTTTAATCATAAATCTGCCCGACACACATTTTTTGGGGCGAGCCAAAATTTATTTTCTACTTTTTAGTCTACAAGAAAAACGTGTTTTTTAAAAAAAGTATTTTTAAGTATTTTATTTTCTCCTTTTTAGTCCGTGCTGCACGGACTAAAAAGCATGACTTGACGTACGTATCGATGATACGCAGCGTTAGCGCCTGCTCGCCTATAACGTGAGCGCCCGCACGTCATACTATATATATACTTTACTCAATTAAACTAATTTCGGTCTCTAATTGCTAGTTTTTATGATTGTATCTGAAATTGTTAGGCAAAAATAGCCTGCATGCCGAATTTTAGATCTCTAGAACAATCAGAAGTGGGCTAATTTTTGTTGTCAATGTTAACAACAAACAAACAAACAAACAAATAAACAAACAAACGCGAAGCTAAGCTAAGAAAAACGTGTTAAAAAACGTTTTAATTAAGTTTTATATCAAGTATCCTGAAATACCTTGTTCTCAGGGGTAATTTGGAATGCTTTTCTTTTGCCTCTGGCACCTCACAAATAGGATATTTAATTTTTTTGGGGGATACCATACAATAGCCTCCACAGAAATCTTCATAATGAGCCTAAACTAATTTATGAAATGTTTCATGGTAAGAAGTAATTGAAAAAAACGCTCAAAAATGTCCTTTATTACCAAGTTTGAAGGTACTATAGTTATTCTTAGCGACACTTCTTAGGCACTTACAGTTAAGCTACATAAACCAACATTTCCCTGTACTTGATTCAAGTTGATTGTTTTACTCCTTTTCAGCAGTTCGCTCACTCACAGCTCTCTCAAACTCTACCTACGCAAGGGATAAAATTGTTTGCTCTTTTGTAGATTCTATTTGCTGTTTGCAATTTGCCCTAACCTGAGTAACTCCGATTTCTTGAGCTGTGGTGGTGCAGGGGTGAGAGACTCATTCTCTTGCACCCAGCACCCGAGTTTGAGTCCCACTGAGGACAAGTTTTCCAGGAAGCTCAGCTCATGGTCACCTCAGCCATTCACCCAATTCTGGTTGATAAATGAGAACCTGGCTTGTCTAGTGCGTTGTGTAAAGCAAAAATGGTTCTGGCGGGTCAACAAGTCAGTGATGGTCGTAGAACTACCAGTGGCATTAAGTGCACAAAAAACTGGCCTATCACCCACCCCCCTCCCTTGTCACCACTACCAGGATGGGCAATTACAACAACAACCCCTATCCCCTGTGCTCCCAAGTTGTGGGTAGCCCGTTGGCCATACTGTTGTGGGTCACAATGGTTATGGGTCACAATGGTGCCAGTTGGTATGGCCATACATTACCCAAAAATTTGGATTTTCTTTAAAATTTGATAATTTTACAATTATTTATCAAATTTAATTAAGAATATTGGAAATCTCATAGCTCAATTGTGTAATTCAAATAACTATGACATAAGAGACAATTCCAATAAGAATACTATTGTAAATCTCATTGCTCAATTGTGTAATTCAAATAATTATGACATAAGAGACAATTTATCTGCTGTCAGAGTGTCAGTGACTGAGTGACACTGAGTTACTGACAGATGAGCAAAGAGTTGGCCCAAAGGCTCAAAACCTAAATAGAAAATATAGCAAAAGCAAGTGCCCACCTGTGAATAAGACAGAAACACGTGTGCTCAAGGTAAATTTTACCTGGTCCTACTTCCTATAGCCATTCCTACTTCCTAGTTCCTACAGCCAATGAATAATTTCTTTGGTGAAAATTAAGAAAAATGCCAAATTTTTGCTTGCTTTGTATGAAAATATTTTGTACCTCATTTTTTAGAATTTTTTTCCCAACATTCTAGATTGAGTTGCTATTCAGCACTCACCACTGAGCAATTGAGCAGATATATACGGTACTCCTCTTTGGAATATCGTGCAAATTTTTTACAAAAATTATGGGAGAAACGAACATTTCCTTGATGATTTTCAGAAATTACTGTCTAAAATGTAAAAATTTTCAAATCAAGAAACTAAGCAAGGGTTACTAGGCAGGCAAAATTGTTATTAGGAGTTTTTGTATCATTGACAGGTTACTTTTGCCCACTTTCTATTTTGGTACTATATATGGCTCTCAACTTGATGCTTATAAAAAAAACAACAACTATGCTACTAGTCAAAACTCTAACTTGTAGAATTTGAATGGCATATAAATATAACTATGCTGTAAATTGGTCTCTTTACTGATGTGGTCTCCTCCCTGACATGGCCTCCTCCCTGACGTGGTCTCCTGTTGTTGTTAATTGCCCGGGACCGCTGCTCGGCTTCGCCCACGAAGAGGCGGCGGCTCCGGGGGAGGAGGGGGGAGCGGATGTTCCACTCCAAGGATGTCGGCGAAGGATGGGAGCGACGAGAGGAAAGCCGCAGTCAGCCCAGGGTTAGACCAGAGGTCCAGCGGGGTCAGCGAGGTGGGATGCAAAGGGCAGTTGAAGAGGTGATGGGTGGTGTGGTCTATAGCGCTGCACTCAGGGCAGAGTGGGTTGTTGGCTGCGCCAATGCGGGCAAGGTACAAGTTGAGCCGCGATGAGTAGCCAGAGCGGAGTTGGGAAAGGGCGCTTCTGGCCCCCCTGGGGAGGGAAAGCTCGCTGGACAAGACAGTGGGGGCAGGGGTCAGCAGCACCTTGTTGCGAGCTGCTGAGGCCAGGAAGGATGAGACAGCGGAGCTGTGCAGGGTGCTGAGGGCAGCGGAGTAGGAGTCGGGGGGGGGGAGGGATCCCTCTACCAGCAGGTGAGAGACGGAAGGGAGGAAGCGGGACTGAAGCGTGTGCTTCATGGAGCGGGGCCCTGATGTCTGGGTGACAATAGGGTAGCTGGGGTGGTGTGGACGTAGAGCACTGGCCAGGAACTGCGAGCAGAGTAGAGAGAGGTGTTCGGCCACGGGTAGGACCTGTCTCTTATACACATCTAGATGTGTATAAGAGACAGGGTCTCCTCCCTGACGTGGGCTCCTCCCTGACGTGGGCTCCTCCCTGACGTGGGCTCCTCCTTGGCTCATCCCTTCCTGTCCCAAGGCTTCTGAGGAAGCCCCTAATGCTCTGCTCTGTGTCAGCTGCAGTTTAGCTTTTGCTGACACCTGGCTCCCTACTCTTTTATGGTAGGACGCTTCTTGAGGGCGGCCTGCTAAAATTGTAGCGATTTCCGACACTTCACACAGCACGTCTTCTGCCTGCCATTCCCAACAGACTGCTCTGTCTCCTCACTGTGGTACAGTCCAGTTTGCAGCCTTTCTGGCTCCTCTTCCGTCGTTTGTCCATCTCCTGCCTCTCCCGGTCATCCCTCCAAACCGCCATAACACCACCTGTCATGCCCATGGTGTGCAGTTTCTAACCTGATCTCTAGTGCAATTAGAGAAAAATGTTCAACAGGTGACAAGAAATTAAAATTCCTCCAGTTTTTTGTATGCCTATTGGCCCATTTTTCTCATCCCACTTTTTGTGTGCCACAAAAATTGTGAATTTCTAACCTACTCAATCAAAACATCTTCCCCCTTTGAGTAGCATAGCCAGGCATGATAGTTACATGTGCAAGTTTTTCTTTCAGAATTTTAATTTGTGCTCTTAAATTAATAAGTCCCAAATGTTTACTATATTTTAAATGTGACCGTGAATGTTGATTTTCAGAATTGGTTAATTAACTATGACTTGGCTGGAGGCAATCATAAAAAATGTCACTGAATAGTTCAAATTTGGAAGGTCCTGCCAATTTATTGGCTATTGTAGTTGACATTCCTCCGCACCTGATGCTGCTGGAGTGCGGGCCTCATCACTACCTTAACTCTGTATTAGCCTTTGCTAACCTACATCTGGGAGCATCTGTCAACAGGAAGCTCTGCATTGTAGCAGCAACCCACACAACTACAGAGTTTCTCTACCCACCCCTCTACCCTGATGATCAGGTAAACATGAATGGAATTAAACTGCTTGTTTTCTCCAACCTTCATGGCACATTTGTAATACAATTTTTACTTATTTTAAGTACATTATTTGAGAGAAAACCTGCATTGAAAACTACAACAAAAACTCTGTTTCAGCACCAAGACTTTATTATTTGTTTCTTATTAGCTCACTGTTTTAATGGTATCTTGAACCTTTTGTAAAATTACTCTATTTGTCCATTATCTCAAGTGTGCAAAGCCGTATGATATCTACCTATATATAACTATTTTGATTAATCAATATTGCTTATCAATTGCATCTCATTGTGTTGTACTGAATTTTATGCTCCTACAAAATCCTACAAAAATATGGTGGATATTTCAATGAATGGCAATTGAACGAATTCTCAATGACTACTTTGATTTGCAAAAGTTCACAGCCTCTGCAAGTCATACATTTTAATTCAGTTTGACAGCAGCAAGAATTAGAAAAGGCCCCTGAGAATTGCAATAATTTTATTCATGCCATTATTTGACTTGTGCAGCGAGTGCGTCAGAAAGATGGACGTCTGGAGCAGCTTCAGTGCCTGGACGAATGTGTTGAGAAGCGCCTTAAGGAGCTCATGCTGCACCAGCATAACCCTGTTAATGGTCAGGCCAATGGATGTTCTTCAGCAGCACAACCTCCTGGTCAGATCATCTTATGAATACTGCATTGAAAAACATTACTATGTGTGACATTGCTTTTTGTGGAGATGGTGATTAATATTTAATTCAATAATAACAGTTATGATATTATGCTCGCCACTACCATTATCCAAAAATATGTGAATTCAAATGAAAATAATGAAGATTTTTACAGATAATTCTTGCATTTAGGTTGAATCTGAAAACTCTCATCTTTGATGGATACCGGTAAGTTGTTTCAAGTTGTCCACAAGTTTCCAGTCTATATGTCCTTAATAACTTCATTTATATATTCTTCTTCAAAATCCTAGCACAAAAGTTCTGATCGTAAGATGATCTAATAATGGACCACAACATGAGCAAGTGTGATCCCACGTACAGACTCGCTGCTGTCAGGAGCCATGGGCCGCGCTCTGCTCTTCCTGCGTCGCCACATCGGCTCCTCGAAGGCAGCTTCCAACACCGCCAGGATGCTCGTCCTCAAAGTGGCAGGTGCGCTGCTAAAGCTCATCATTTCGTTGAGGAAACATTTACCGTTGCTCTAGAGCCGCAATGCCTTCACCTTTATTTGCAGAAATTCGTGTAATTATATTATTTTATCATTAGTTTTTTATTTTTCCTGGTTAAAAGCCATTTAAAAGAGAACAGGCAGGCCATGACCTATCCAAATCATCAAGATCGAAATTGAAACGATGCTTATTAAGAACGACCTTATCTATTCAAATTATTTGCTTTTCTATTATTATGCTCTTCTGATACGCTTCCTGAAATACTTTATTAAGGTCTTAATGCCTTGTTTGTTTTCCCAATAAAGTTTTCTTGTAAGCAATTGTAGTTGTGGTTCCCCCAGGCGAGAGCGTGGGCCAGTACCTGAACTACATAAACGTGTACCTGACGGCGCAGAAGCTTGGCGTGCCGGTAGACGTGTGCTGCCTCATGACGGACTGCGGACTGCTGCAGCAGGGCGCCGACATCACCGGCGGCTACTACCACAAACTCACCGAGGTCCGCATCTCGTGTGGCATGTGGCGGGTTATATGCGTTTGACCAATATAAGTCTCTAGTTATTTTTTATTTTAAATTATTACGAGACTATGATTGAAATGATTCACTTACTCATCATTTCATCATAGTTCTACACGAATGAAAATTATGTACTTCCTAGCTGATCATCGTTAGATGCTGTTTGTGCTCTCTGTGATGGCTGTCTCTACTAGGACGAAACAAACGTGTCACCTCAACCATATTTGCTAGTATTGATTGACACCAACATCTTGGTACTGACTAGTGACGATATTGATGTTTGTGTCTTTCCAGCCGCAGTCACTGCTGCAGACGCTCGTGGTGCTGTTCAGCTTGGGGAGTTGGGGCGGGGGTAGTGGCAAGGGAGGCAGGAGTGGGGGTGTGGTGGCATTACCGCCCCCCGACACCGTCGACTACAGAGCAGCCTGCTTTTGTCACCGCGCACTCGTCAACATGGCCAACGTTTGCTCCAACTGCCTCTCCGTATACTGCAAAACGGTGCCACTTTGCTCCACTTGTAATGTCTTCTTCCCCATAGAAATGCCCATGAAAAGACCAGCCAAGAAACGAAGATGATAGTGTACAGAATATTTTAATATAATAAAACTTATAACCAGAAAATTTTTCATCTCCTTTGCTGTATTTTAAATTTGCCTAACTCCAAGAAATATCGGCGTGATCCGAAAATTTGATAACTCACCTATTATTAATAGTTTCAATTGATGCTGATACCGAAACTGGAACCCTTCTAAGTTATGTGTTGATAATTCAGAAGGAAAGGCGTGTAATCGCTGCAAAGCTTGGCTGTGGATAGTGCTGTCGTGAAAAGCGTATTATACTGGAAATTTGTTTGTTCATATTACTGGTATACATCAACTCGATCTATTAGAACAAATTAGTTTTTAATAATTTATGTTTATGTGTTAGGCTAACCCGACGTTTCATGAAGACGAAGTTATTTTAATGAGCTACCATATTTCAACGAGTAATAACATAGATACAATGGCAAAACGTGGCCTAAGAATAAATAGCGTCGAAATCTATGATCAAGAGAAGTAGGTAAGTTTGGCTGTGTATAATACTGGAATATTGTCGGACTGGTAATTGTTTATTCAGCAATCTGCCGCTACTGTGCGTGGCATTCGATACTTAGTGTACAAAATTATTCATTACACACGCTAAATTAATTAAAGAATGTGGGCGCAATGTGAGCTTGCACGCTTGCAGAAAGCATGATAAGTAAGAATTAGAACCTACGTCTGATTCGCTAAACAGCTTGAAGATGATGACATTGAGCGAAACGGTTAATTAACATTGGGCGAAACGGTTAATTATTCGTTAATGACATTGACATGAAGGTTTAATGACATTGAGCTAAACGGTTAATAACAACACGGTTTCCTCTGTATAAAGTCGGTTCTTAGTTTCAATTCCACCACTCAGATCGATGTTGATAACATTTCTTCTTCTATGGTAATTTTCGGGCTATTTTGCGCACACACACTATTGCGCACACGGTCTATTTTGGGCACACACACGATTTTACTGATGTTTAAAATCAGAGGGTGACGTTGTTTCATTCTTAATGTGGCCGGTTCTGTTGTCCGAGCAGGAAACACGCTGCTGTCTTACCTAGTCATGGTAATAGTCATGGGCCAGTGGTTAAAGTTCAGTGATCTTGGTGGCCCAGCGGTTTCGAGACCGGGCGGTTAATCAGCACAGCAAAATTGGAGCATTGAGTTGCGTGTTCGTGACCGCAGCAAGCTGTGAATAATCAGCGTAGTTAAGAATGGGCGACAGGATTACAGCCTAATAAATGCTGAAACCGCAATTTTATATTATAGTAGCTTGGTTCTTGTTACATATTAGCTGCAACGCTGGTCGATACAGTAGTTTCACTTGAACTTTGATCATACTTCAAATAGCTAAGCCCTATATCCGAATAAATTTATGAGGTTCAAGACGCGCTCAATTCATTGAAAAATCTCTAATGGAATTAAATTTCTTTGTAAATAATAACAAATCTTTTTATCGCCGTCTATATGATTGATGGTTCTTCAACTACCGGTACCTTACTACGAATTCTATTGTTGACAGATAAAAAACAGATATATAGACATCTCTGAATAATAACAAAATTATTTTTATGATGCCTAAAATAATGGTAGGCCACATCATGAAAATGGTCCATTTTACTGTATAACACGAAAGAGACAAGAGAAACAGGTTGAAAAAAAATTCGACCAGGGAGATGTTCCATAAATGCGCCAAAGCGCGGAATTATCTATAAAGCGTCGCGTCACGCTACGTAATTCATTGGACAATAGGTAATTTGTACGTCAGATAGAGTTAAATATGTGACTTAAATTTTTTCTGTCGATAGAGATTATAACAAANTTTTTCAAAAGGCGGAGATGAACAACTTCAACAATAAGGGCCTCTTGGACAATGGATCACACTTGTATATCAATTATCAAGAGCAAGTCATTCTCTATTCAACATTGATTAAACTTGCTAGATTTCTTGATTTCATTATTTACCAAATAAAATTATTGAGATGTACCGTTACTGCTAGGTACAGTACATTCATGATTCACTGATTCAGTTGTGTGAGTGTAGCCTAACTTGAAATTTGTGTTGTGTTTATACAAACATTTATCGTTTCTTAAGCAAGTTAGTGTTAGTATTGAAAACACTGTTGAATAATGAACACCAATAGCCTGAATAGGCAATAGATCATCTTGATTTTAGTTAAAACTTAAAAGTATTTTGAATTGTTGGCATTTTCTTCCCCAGTCCCCACACCATTTGGTTTTAATTTGAGTTTATTATAAATTTGTCAACTTATTACCTTGGTCAATTTGGTTGGTCAAAACTAAGTCTTGAACTATATGATAATTAAATTAGACTTGTCAATTGTCATAAGTTGAATTTATCTATCACTTTAAATCTAAAAACACTTTATATTATTAATCTAGAGCTAAAGTCATAAAAATATAAAGTTTTTAGAGTAGGCCTACAACTGTACAAGTTCTTAATCTAGAATCTAGATTAGAACTTGCTTAATGTATAGGTATCAGTCATAATCAGTGCATCTTGAATGTACTGATGGATATAAATTAATGAGCTTTAGCTAATTATGATTTTGAATTTGTTTAAAAATTATGTCAAGCAAAAATAGAATTTTATGTAGGTAATGTTAGTGCATTCAAATATAATTATGTATTTTTTGACAAATCATCAAAGGTTCCTTCTGTTTTTATTATTTTTTTCAGCACACCAAAATTCATAAAATGCTTGATAATATTCTGCTTGATACTTAATTTTCAATGAATTTTTTACTAAGAGTCTGGTTTCTGTGTAGTTGTTAGTGTGGCTTTTAAAACTGAAGGAGGCCCATGGTCAGGAAGATGTGCCAGGTGCGTGGGAATTTATTTTGTCATTTTAACGACCTGCGCGGTGCGCCGTACTACGTTGGTAAAAAAATGCGCCGTGCGCTCCGCTAGATGGCCAAGACCTAGTGTTTTGGCAGTAGTTCGACGCGCAAATGTATGACATCACCATTTCAACCATCAACAAACGCATGGAACTAAAACAAAGCTTAATATAAAGGAAAAACTAGAGAGGTGACAGAATTACCCACGATGTCGGAATATACCGCGTTTACCCTATTATTTTTTTCAGCACACCAAAATTCATAAAATGCCTGATAATATTCTGCTTGATACTTAATTTCCAATGAATTTTTTAATAGGAGTCTGGTTTCAGTGTAGTTGTTAGTCTGGCTTTTGAAACTGAAGGAGGCCAATCAAAGTCACATTCCAGCACACTTTTAGCATGGAACTGCATCCAATTTTTTTTTTCAGTTGACTAAAAATCTTACTTTACTTTACTTCTGAATGAACTTAGCTCTGACAAAAAGAAAACATAACTTGGTAATTGTTAAATATTAGGCCTAGTTAATATGCTAACACTATCATGGAATCATGCCCTAATCATCCTCATAAATTTCTGATGATGATGATGATCACCACAACATCACTCGACTGAGTCGAGTGCTGCCCAGGCCCACCCCCCTCCGGAGCGCCGAGCCGGTCTTGCCACGCTCTGATCAGTTGGGACACTTCCACTGCCTTATTCCATAGATCTTCAGGCTACAGACTGGTTGGAATTTCAGCACACTCAAACAGATGTTGTGTGTTGTGGGTGTGGTTTTGACATAGAGGGCATGATGGTGTTGGGTAATTAGCCTCATCGATCTTATTAAGGTATTCTCTAAGCATTGGGCATTTCCCCGCCCTTAACTGCGCCAATGTACGCCTCATGCCTCGGTCCAAAGTCCTCTCTATTTCATTTACTTTAGGTGCAGGTGCATTTAGAATCTTGTTATGTGTTCTCGACTCTAGGTATCTCTCGACTGCGGTGGTATGCAATGTCTTCATGTTTCTATTCACCTCCACGCTGCTATCACTGTTTTTGTTGTTGCAGTCATACACTTTTATGCTATACTCACTGTTGTATATGGTCTTTTTCATGAGTCTGGTTGGCTCTTGATTCATCAGGCTTCTCAGTGGGTGTTCTTCCAGTTTGCTCTTCTCCCTCAGTTGCGAGGCTGTCATCTGCACATGGTTATTCAGGGGCAGGACAGATGTTTCGTTGTGAAGATGTTGTGCATTGGTGTCGCATGTGTGTCCTGTGGCAATTCTCAGGCAGAGTTCTGAACAGTGTGTATTTTCTGCCAGCCACTTTCCGATGTTATGGGACCCCATATACTACTTCCATACTCCAGAACTGGACGTATCAGCGCCTTGTAGGTTTGCACAATAGTCTCCGTGTTCTTTCCCCAGTCAGCTCCAGATAGGGCTTTTAATATGTTAATGTTTTTCTTTGCTTTGCTTGCAGTGTTTCTTACATGTTCAGAGTAGGTCATCTTTGGATCAAAAGTCACTCCCAAGATTCTTGGATGTTTTACCATTCCCAACGTTGTTCCTCTTACAATGAGCTCCAGGTTGACACTGTACTGCTTGGGATCCGGTGTTAATAGTGTGACTTGAGTTTTCTCTGTGTTGAGCAACAGGTGGTTGTTCTCTATCCATTCTGTAAGGCTGTTAAGGTATGTAGTGATGTTGGATTTGGCCGTCTGTAGATCTTTATGACTTGCCAATACCGTGATGTTGTCGGCATAGGTCACCACTTCAATTCCCACTCCTTCTTGCGGCATTGGTAGGTCCGACATGTATATGTTAAACAGTACTGGGGACAGCACTCCCCCTTGAGGTTCTCCTCCATGATAAGTTCTTTGTCTTGATTTGCTTCCGTAGTAGTCCACATAACCTTTCCGTCCTCTTAGATAGTTTGCTAGGAACTTAACAATCTGTTTAGGTATAGGTGTTAGCAATAGCTTATCTATCATGCTTTTATAATTGATCGTATCGAAAGCACTACTCATGTCTAAGGCTACCATTATCGTTCGTTCGGGAGGCGCCTTTTCATAAAAACCGGCACAGATGACATCGTTTATTTTGTGCAGTGCTGATGTTGTTGAATGCAATCTTTTGTATCCATGTTAGTGTTGGATGTTGGGGATATCTCTTTCAATTTTGTTCAATAGAACTCTTTCCAGGATCTTCACAATTGGCGACAGAAGTGAGATTGGTCTCATAAATTTCTCATTTCAGTCTTCAAACAAACTTGCACTTGATATATAATAATAGATTTTAAGATGTATATCCCTGAGTGCATTCATTAGAATTTTGTGTACTGAAGTCACAAGTTGCAGTAATTAATTTCCAGTTAATGGCTACCTTGGTCAAAATATTCCTTATTTCATAGACTTTAAAATGTATATAGGTACATAATTTCAAAGGGAAACAATCTTAACTTTCATACATAGCAAAATCGAGATATTCTGTGCAATATTGGACTATATATTACAACACTTCTCTTTAACTTCACTTCTTGTTTGTTTGTCTGTCTGCTACAAATCTTATAATCATTATTTAAGACGGTTGTGAGCTATTTACCTACGCACTACTCGTCTGTCATGTGACGTCACAAACTAATTAGGATTTTTTTAACACACTTCTACCTCTCCAATCGATCTGAAATTTTGCACACTTGCGTAAAGTCGGAGACAATGCATGAATCAATTGACAGAATTAATCATTTTTTAAAAATTTTATACAAAATTTTTAATTTTTAAAACAAAATTAAAAATTAATTTTTTAATATTTGAAAATAAAATTAGAAATTCATTGTACATGTGTAACACTGGAGATACTGGATTCTTTAGAAGTGTTTTCTATAAAAAGTAATTTTTAAACGTGTATTATTGTAAGTATTAACAAACGGGAAACTACTACATATCTTAAAATTTACTTGCTTTTAACTATTCACATGTAGGATTTTGAAATGTATTATCTGCTGGATCCTTCTTATTCACAAAAATGTAGGAGACTGCACGCATCAAGTAGTCAAACACATGACCGTTGAACCTGTGGGCTGCTGGATGTGCTGTAGCTAGCCAAGATCAGCAGTTGCCTTAGTTTGGTTAGGCAGGTTGTTAACTGATCATGAGCTGTCAGCTGAGTGCTATGCTAGCAGACTAGCTAGTATCTGATGGCAGTGATTTTTGACTGCCTACATTGGCTGCCCTTATTGTCACGCTGACTACAGTCAGTGTCCACTGCTTTTCCTGATTTATGTGCTTTAATGCTGTGCAAAAGGGACAGTTGAATGCCTAATGTTTTAAATGTTGTGAAGTGATTTAATGAAGTTAAGTCTGAGTATAATAATTTATTTTAATTTATGAAATTGTGATTGTGATCCATTGCCACTGAACCAGCGTACTACTGACTTATAACAGGGAGAGTTATGGACGGCATTGAAGGTTAAATGAATGAGCGTAGTGCCTGTATTTAATTTATACATCATCTTTGCTTTGAGCTGCAAGTATCCACCCCTGACATTAGTGAATTATAGTCACTAATAATGTTCAGTTGGCTTGTAACAGCTATGGCCAGTGACATAAAAACAAATTGTGGTGTGAGTCAATGCTACTACATTTATTTGCTCTTTGTTTTCTTGGTTGTCATAATATGATAGAAACAATTATAACATGTTTAGTTTAATCTATAATATAATAATAAGTTCAATACTTTCCAGATATATTAAGTGAAAATTTCCAATAATGAGTTCTTTCTCTGGGAAAGTCAAAGAATATCCTCACATATCAGTGGACAGATTTGATGGTAGGAACCTGGCCAGTACAGCTTATTTCCTCAGTCATGCACATTCTGGTGAGTCCACAATATTGATCATCTTCTGGATATGACATTTTATGTTGCAATTCACATTCTGTTTAGAAAAATAACTGTCATAAATGAATATAGTGATCAAGCTTGTCTCACATGTGAAAACAACTCTTGCTTCTGTCTCATCAAGCAGAATCAACCAATTACAATCTTCAGTTCATCTGATTGAAATATATTAAAATTATAGGCTTCACCACAGTGACTTGTTCTTTTATAGATGAAATATCATTCAAATCAGTAGTTAAAATGTGTAAACTCTGTTCATGTGGATGATATGTTATCTCAGGGTTTTTTGCTCTATTCTTGTGTGATAAAATATTTTTTGTTTGCTGTCTTTGTCTAATGGTGACAGGTTTACCAATATAAGTCATTTTTTCTTGTTGAAAAAATTAAATGAATAGCAATATTACCTTTTTTTAATAATATTGGATATAATTGATATATCTCAATGTGTTGTTCTATTGATCTCATAAAATCATCTGAATGAATTAAAATTGTTTAATTCTAGTTGTGCATCAAGCTAGATTCATCATATTTGAACATTCTTTAATTTATTTTCATGCAATATATACTGTAATTCTTCTTTTAAATGTAAAATTGTATGCACAGACCACATGGTGGGCCTGTCATCCCCCCAATTCCTGGACCACCTGGAGAGCAACCAAGGAGTTTACCTCTACTGCTCCTTCATCACGGCACGCTTCCTGCAAGCCTCCATACGACACCGGCCACTGAGCAGTTATCTGCGGCCACTTCCTCCTGACGAGCCTGTCAAGATATCTGTTCCTACTGTGGCCAACGAGCCTCCTCACTCCCTCACTGTGACGCTCATTCCTGCAGGCCATTGCCCAGGCTCTGTCATGTGAGCAACTTGAAGCTGTTTGTTGCTACTGCTTAGATTAAGAAAGTGGAAACTGATTACAAAAACCAGTGATAGAGAACTTGCAATTGCAGTATTAGATCCTTGGAGCAAAATGCCTCTGAAAGATTTAAATTTCTAGACTTCATTGAAGTTTGAAGTTGGAAGATTTCTGTTATCAAAAGTAAACTTTTCTTGCACCAACAAGTTCAAAATAATGTTCAATTTGCCTCTAGCCATCATTAGTGTATCATAGTGATATTATTTATAGAATTCCTCTAGGGGCTCTTGGGATGCTTCATTTACTCCCTATATTCACTACATTGATCTTCATTGATTTGCAGGCTGCTGCTGGAAGGCAGAGGAGGTACTGTGCTCTACACCGGCGACTTTCGGTTGGCTGTTGGTGAGAGCAATCAGCTGCGCGCGCTGCACAATGCTGATGGCTCCGTCAAGACTCTGCACTCACTGCACATCGACACAACTTTCTGTCACCGGCGAGTGCTGAGCTTCCCTTCACGTCAGGACAGCGCTCAAGTTATTGGTGATCTGGTTGAGGAGTGGCTGGCTCAGGGCAACAACCATCTCATCCACCTGCTCTGTCCTGGTCAGCATGAAATCTTTTCCAAATTTAGCTTGAATATTTTAATTTGGTTAATGTAATTATTTATTTTTATTTAATGAATGGGAATGTTGGCGCAAGTTTCTTTGAATTCTTTTGCCAATTGATCATTACTGCATGTTAGTCTTAATGGAAGAGAATGGCTGCATCTATAAAGATTCCAGCATTTATTGTCACAAGTTCATTTATTTTTAGCATTAATGCCTTATTTTTTTAATGCAAATGAGGTTGATTCTTATTGGCTGAGGGTTTTTGGAATTTAATACTTCCATCTTTCATGTATCACATACAAGTTTTTATTTATATTAATATCTCTTGCAGGATATATTTACTAGTGGTAGAATACTCAACACTTCATGACACAAGGAGCACTGATGGAAAATCAAGTGTTTCCTTCACAATTTTGGTTTTGTACCTACTAGCTTTATTGAGGATCAAAAAAGGAACTGCGCAGCAACTTGACGTTCTTAATATCATTGTTTGTTTTTTCTATGAGAAACCGGCCGGATTGCCCGGCGTTGTCTGGGTTGAAAATATTTGCAATTTTAGATTCCTCTTATCCTAAATCACGGTAATGATAAAGCTAATTTAAGCAATCGACATTTTAACGGGAACGCCGACTTTACATGAACTTCTATTTAACTCTCTTTTTAAAGAAGTAAAACTATATATGGTGTTGTCGAATTTGAATTACAATAAGAAATACTATCTGGTCTTCTACTATATACTTATGTATGACATTGGTGTAGTTTGGCAGATTTTCTTTAATGCAGGTTTCATTGAAGACCAGAGAGTATTTCTTATTGACAATTTTCTCATTGTTTTTCTCTATTCGGCGAATTGAGCTCTTGATATGAACTGAAAAGTCAAATATCAGGTTTCAAATGGTCATTTTATTATAATTTTAACTATACGACGTTTCGAATGCAACTTCATTCATTATCAAGTAGAAAATGAATTGTTTTGCAACGCTTGAAGTTGAAATTTTGAAATGACATTAGTACAAACATGGGTATTATGGACACAGATTGAATTCAAAGCTCAAATTACGAGAACAGTTTCAACGTCCTGACAAATCCGGTAGTTTGTAAATTAATAGCTGGAGACTGCTGCTTGATGATGAGAGCCTCAGCTATGGCCAGTCTTGAGGCGTCTGGGCATCTCATGATGATTCTGGTGTGGGTCTCCAATGTCGCGCGAGTGAGGGTCTCATTATGAGCCTCCCTCATGTGGTTCTTCGGTCCTCCGGTCTGGAGGTGGCATGTTAGGCGGCGGCTCAAAGTCGTGCTGGTCAAACCGATGTAATTTACGTTCTTAAAACGCGCATAAAAAAACTAAGGGGAAAATGAGAAAAGTGATCATCAAATTTTTAGGTATGGTCCTTACGAACCGAATGATACGTGTCTCGATGCTGTAGGATGATATTTGTAGGAGGAGATAGATTTTCTAAAGTACCCCTTTTTAGCCGTTTACTATGAATTTTACGTTTTCTATCAATTTTTTCGAAAAATTCATAGAAGCAAAATGTTCTTACTTTTACATTTTACGTATGTATGTGAAGTTTCATGATGATCGGATTATAACTGTAGAAGTTTTTCCGGAAGGTAGTCGGTCCCCTTAAATACACTTGCAACAATGGAGACAACCGACCTCTTTAGAAGTCTGGCTTTAAAAACTAATTTTTAAACGCATATTATCAAAGTAGTAAAACTATATTTAGCATCGTTGAATTTGAATTTACCTATTAATAAATCCATTCAAAAATCAAATTTCAACTTTTGATCCAATCCTTTACTACCAGTTTTGCAAAACTTTTATATTCTCTCTCTAAGAATAAATAAAGTATCTTGGATACGCGTCCCAGCAGCTCCTACATATTTGCGGTGTCAGGTTTCAAACACACTCAAACCCATGAACTTTACAAATATTTAGTGTAATGCTGTCTCAAAAAACGTATGCCTCATTGACTATAAAAATCTTATATGTTCTGATCTCAGGTGCAGAATTAATTATGACAAATATTAAGCATGTCATTGATGTTATGTATTCTGAACTTGCAGCCAAGTATGGTTACGAGTTTGTGTACCGGAGTCTGCATGAGCGCTTCAACATGCGCATCCACGTGAACCGTTGGACGTACCGTATGTACGACACCGTGCCGGAGATTCAGGACAGTCTCACCACTGACGCTACGGAGACGTGGATACATGCCTGCGACTGGAGGGTAGGTCTCTTTTTGCCACCATCTTACTTCGGTTTTGAATGATTGTAGAATTACCAATTTTACTTGCAATTAATATTGGCTTTTGCTCATCATGATAGCAAAGCAAGTCTTAACGCATTTATTAGCCCATGCTACAGTTTTATCTGACGCTTTGAATAATATTTGAAATTATTCAATGGTCTTCATTTATGTTCAAGTTCATTATCGTGCTGACCTGCTCTTCTTCCAGATGGATGAGAATAGCTTGTCCAGCAACAGTAATGGGAATATTTATTAAGTTAACTGATTTGTTGGAAACGATAGAAGCAGATCTTCAATTACAAAGTTATTTCATTTTCAACAGTTTTTGAACACAAATCAATGAATTATCTATTTGCTGCTTAAACAGTTTCAGAGTCTTGATATTTTTAGCGCTATTTCTCATTTATGAAAAAAAGGCGCTATTGTGCTCGCCATGTCCGTCTGTATGCCTGTCCGTCCGTGACTTCATGTTTTCGTTGACGAGAAAATGCGCTCTCTGTCACTCACTGCAGTGAGTACTGAGTTATATTTTTATCACTTTTTAATAGGGCCACCAATTAATAGTCATAACCATTTCCTAAGTTAATTTATAGCCGCTCCATTCATTTTTAATCATCTGCATGGCCAGCCAAGCATCAAACTCGGTTGTTATCAATTAATTTGTGCCCAGGAGAGTTTTAGGTAATTACCTATTTCCCCCTAATGTGTTCTATTCAATCAAAATAATTGATAATAAATTAATCAAGCAACTGATGATGGGAATATTCTCAGTCTTCGTAAAGCCACTATTATGTTAAATTTGCACTGGTTAACAAAATATGGTGATTAATTGTATGATAATTGTGTGTTGAGTGGCGTGCTGTTGACATTAGCTTGGGTTTGTGTTGCAGGAGATTTGTCAGGTCTCGGAGGGCGGAACGTTCTGCCGCGTGCTGCTGTCTATGCACGCGAGCTGCTCTGAGGTGCTCGACATGGTAGCCTACCTCCGGCCTAGGAAGGTCTACCCCAACGTCATACCCGCCAACAGCTCCAAGCAAGAGGTTCGCGAAAATTTACATACGCGGCAGCTTCTGATTTGGATTACCAGAAGCTGGGGCGACTCTAAATTCAGCTTCTGATTTGGATTACCAGAAGCTGGGGCGACTCTAAATTCAGCTTCTGATTTGGATTACCAGAAGCTGGGGCGACTCTAAATTATGTTAGGGCAGGGGCTTCCACCTGCAGCAACTGCAGCCCAATAATCATCTTGTTTCTATCACAGTTATTTGGCTAGACGAGAGCAGTCGTCTTGTTTCTATCACAGTTATTTGGCTAGACAAGAGCAGCGACATTTTTTTTTCTTCCTCATGCATTTGAAGGTTGCAGAAAACATGAAGTTATAAATCTCATTCTTGTGGATGCCATTATATTCATATTTTTTGAAGTGGCTTCATCCAAGGGTGCATCAAAAAATAATGATACTCAAGTTTTATTATCCACCATAAATGTTTTTGACTCCTGACTTATCATTAATATGATTACTTCTTCAATAATTTAGCATATCATATATTGTGATAAATATTTATTGGCTCGTATATATGACCTAGAATAACTTCCTTCATGGAGTTGTCGTCATTGATGTGCAGGGACAATGCAAGTCGTTGCTCTCTCTATTTCTTATATGATGAAGACTATTCTTCTCATCAGGTGCTGTCGCTGCTTCACGAGGCGCTGAGCCAGTCAGGTGATCATTACAGCATCGAGTACGACGGGCGCAGCGCCGGGGGCGGGACGCTGCCTCCTCTCTTCAAGAAATTGGCAAACTCTTACCAGTCTGACGTGGGCAGCAGCGAGAGTGATGCTGGTCTGGGCGCATTCAAACGCCAGCTCGATGACCCGTCTATGAGTAGCGCCAGTAAGCGGCGCCGCCACAGCGACAGCGGCAACATGACGCAAGACGTGCTGCTGCTGGCGTTGCCTACACCTCGTGGCAATATGAAGGGCTCTCTCAGCCTCGAAGGCGAGCCCCAACAGTCATCCTCTTGCGCCAACTCTGTTCCCTCTATAGCTGGAGACGATCCTTCTTCTTCTTCACTGGAGTCGCCGGCCTCCTACCCATCGTCTGTGCAACCATCGAAAGGTTCCCCGAGTGACCGTAGCGTGGATGGCTCGCCGACCATCGGCAACTGTAGTGGCCACCGTAAGACGGAGTGGGCACCTCGCGATGACAGTCAGGACAGCGAGACCAACAGCGTATTCGGTGATGAGCTCGATGAGAGCTCCATGTTCCGCTGTCCCTCTAAAGTCAGTAATTGTAGCGGCTTGACAAATCTAAGCTCAGAGCAAACTAATCTCGTTTCCGCTGCCCGAGATGCGCTTCATCACGAGAGGTCGGCATCTGAAGGAGGCTCTCTGCCATGCTCGGTGCTGCGCGACGCCAGCGTCCCCGAGGACGACAAAGCATGTAGACGCCGGCGGTTGTGGTATCGCCACCACCACTTCAGCACGCCCGTCAGTGAAGACGCTGGCAACCACACGAGCAACGGAGGCGACCACGCTCTCACCGGCCGCCACCATCACCGGCTCTCACTGCGGTCGAGTTCCTTGCCCGACCCGCTCACCATTCCCTTGGGTCCTCTGGACTGCAGTCTTCCTCGCCCTCCGCACTCACCCCTCACCCTGCATCCCCCTCCCATCCCCTGCCACTCTCCTCCCTTGCCTCTCATAACCGTCAGCTCCCCTACAGCGTCTGACAGTTCTCACGATTCGCACTCCAAAAATGATTATTTGGCCACGCATGAAGTGGAAACGAACGTCAGCAACCCAAACCTTGTCGTACAGAATGGCTCTACTGCTGAGCTCAATGGACTAGAAACGCACGCAGGCGTCTCTATACGCCCTTCAGTTATACAGAGTGCGGTGACCAGCCCGCTGTGCAAGCCAAACAGGAGTGAGGGCATGATCAGCACTCCAGTCTCCCCTTACCAGGCCTCGCCCCCGCCGGGCACCGAGCACTACCAACTGTCACCTCCTCCGTGTGCCCGGTCCTCGTGTCTGAAGACGGCGCGGCGCACGGCGTCTGACCGACTGGAAGTCGTGTCCCTGGAAGAGCAACACCAGCTCTAGTCTCTAGGCCGGTGTTGCTCTTAGGCAACAACTCTTAGGTGTTGCTCTTCATCTCTAGGCTGGTGTTGCTAGAATTAGGCAAGTCCCTGGAAGTGCAACACCAGCTGTAGTCTCTGCTGACCCCGCGCAGGATCATCCTCAGTCGAGAACTCAAAAGCTGCGATGTCAAATGCCGCATATGTAAAATATTTTTATTTAAGCTATTAGCCGTGCAAGTATTTACCGTTGACTCATTGTTAATTAAAGTAATTCTATATAATGTTGTCACCGAAGTTTCACTAGTAATTCAAATCTCAAGCTCATATCTTCTGTCTTTTGAAGGCAGGTTCTATGAACCACTTGCTATCTCAATTATAGTTAGTGTCTGTGTCTTTACTTAGATATCATCTACCACAAGCTAGTTTTTGTTGGCATTTTGTTCAAATAATTGATAAAATATCTTTATTGTGAGATGTTGCGTGTTGATGGTCGTGTCTGATCTCTGTATTCTTTGAGTATATTAGGCTGGGGTTATCTTCGTAACAAAAAACTTGACAAAAAATTATTATTTTCATATGTGATTTCTAACTGGAATAATTAAGAAGGATTCTTGAGGATAGTAACAGAAGAAGCTTTAATTAGGATCTGGGATCGCTGATAGAGGCGCGCGCAATCGTGGGTAGCGCTATGGCTCGACTAAAGTCTTGGCTTATGGCCTTGCGTCGCAGTTTAGTGACGTGCTGCGAGTCTTTCCTTCACCTTCTTTGCAAACCAGAATGGGTCGGTTCTGCCCTAACTATTGTAGGTGCACAGAATTTCCCAATATAATCCGCCGTATTCTCAGCATTACTTGACATTAGCATTAATTGCATGGATGAAACTAAGTGTAGTACGGCAGAGAGTGGGCGGCCGAGGTAGTAAAATTGTGCGGTTATAGCACCTATTACTATTATTGCTAAGGCTATAGATTATTTTCTCGGACAAGATGGCTAGTTATGAACTAAATGCATACTGGCACTTCACGAAATTTTCATCAAATGTAAATGTTCCTCATATTTAAAATTAGTTGGCTATATTATAAAGCAGCAGAAATTCCAGGGAACTTAAACAGTCTGTAGGTAGGCATTGGCGCAAGAGGCTCGCTGAAGTCGAAATCATTCGTAGCTTATTTTTACAATGTATTTAATACCAACCCAGCGTTCAAAAGCAAAACATGTACAGATTATATTAATATCTTGTTGTAAGATTTTTTCTCTGAAATGATAGTGGAGATTTTCCCCCGTAATAATTGTTAAATACGTAGGTAGATATCAGGAGCGTAAAGGTGAAGCAAAGATGCGAGGTTCGTGCTTGGACGGCATGAAGGCAAGCCAGAATGTAACTAGAAGCGCTCCAGCACTCGCAGGTCGTTTCGTCTGTTCTACAACCACTGACAAATCTTCATGTAGAGACAAACCTCATCTTCGTTACGTGATCACTTCTCACATTACTAGCGCTCAGTCTTCAAATAATTCGCCTCTGTTTGAAGTGGGGTCAGTTTCTATCAAGTTTTTCTGCAGGACTTAACAGTATTTCATATTTCGTCTGATTGTTATGGGCCAGCTGCATTTTAAGGTTTGAATTGGTATTGCTTACTGGTATAAAATTGCCCATTACAAACCTACGCTTATCTTCATAGATTTACTAATGCCATGTCTCGCAGTTTTATTCTATGTAAAACTTGAGCTGCACGAATCGGTTGCCCTTTATATGCTATGTCCTCATATGCCTTACTTTTCTATGCCCGCATCTCCTTCATCATATCTTTCTCCTGCACCAAATCTCGGTCGTGAGCTTCGTACCAGCGAATTTAATCTACTTTGTACTAGTGAAATATCATCGGCCATACTAGCCTCGGTACACATGCTGGTGAAGTGCGGCCAGCTGTGTTGGTGGTGCCCGAGCGTCAAGCCAGCAGAGGTGCCGGAAGAGAGAGGGACGCCCTACAACCATGGACAGAATGCAATATTCCCAACACAAGTGGGTTTGTTTAAGATAAAACTTATCAGTTACGCAGTGGTCGTTTTGTTTTATGTAAGTATATATCAATATTCGTCAAGCATGTTCTTTAAACGTACAACTATTCACTTGTAAACTTCTCAATGAGTTATATGAATTGCTTGATAACATTACCACGCACAACGTCTGCGATCACCTCCACGCAACTACCATAGCTAGTCTCGGTCCATCCATATTGAGATGGCACTTATAGTGACGCTGCGGCTGAGAGGTCGCATCACAAGATGAGTGTTGAGGCACATAGTTCGCTCATTCTGGTGCTGTACGACTGGCATTGTACGCTGGGCGGATGTGCGGGACGCGATACCGCTCTTGCAACAGCCCAGTTCGTTCTGAATGGTGAGTAATGGTTCACCGAAACTACCAACCAAATTGGGTTCATCAGTATTGATAAAGTTCTATTTAGCTGTTTCCGGGATTATATCTCACTATTATGCTGAGTCTAGAGATTCTTTAACTGTTATTTGGAGTTTATTTTTTTATTTTTTGAGTGATGATGGTTGTCCACGCTGGACTCGCTAGGCGCCGTATTGTGAAGCAGTGTAACGTTTACCACACTGCTAACAACCGCTCCGTTGTGTTCTCAGCGGATGTGTGTTAAGAAGCTAGAAAGACAAGTCCAACTACATTGAATCGTGGACGGATTAAAATAATACATATTTTGGGACAAATTGGCATGTTGCACGGACAATTTTAATCGGTTGGCTATTTCGCACACTGATGACGTTTAGCGCAACGGTCGCTACAATCTGGTCTAGCTCGAGTCGTCTTCTTGTTAACCTATAATTTATTAGCTCGCTCTAAATATTTTAAACTTACTGTGCAAATCGTATTCATGTATAAATTACTTTAATTACGGTGAATTCGTTTTATTTCTAAGGGATATTCCTGTAAGGCAGCGTTGTTGCTGCGTAGTGACGAGATAATCTTAACATATTAGCCCTGTGATCACTTCACGGCTCTCCCGGCTGAGCCACGTCATGTGTACGTCTATACCTTGTGTTCACAATGTCTATATTATATATCTGAACTGTTCGAAATATGTTAGTCTGTACCTTGCTAGATTTAATGGGCAGATGGAGGGATTATTTTAGAAAAAAATTGTGCGACATAAATACTCATTTGGATATCTATTGCTGCTTTTAACCTCTAATCTGAACTCATAAAAATTTGAATCCCAACGAAACCTTGAGGTCTCTTGTCACGTATCTAATCTTTTCCAAAGACCTATGAATTTTGGCGTAACTGAGGCATTGACGCTGAGCGCCTCGCCAGAGCTTGCGGTATCTTAACGGCGAGTCCCAGGGGTGGCCTCAGTTGTTATTCACTTGGCATTTCTTTCACTCCCTTCTCGTCTCTTTGGCGCTGCTGCGACATTAAGTACAGTACAAGCATCTTCGTTGCTACTCATACTCGCCAGCCTCAGCGCGATGGCCATTTGCCGCCTTTTTCCACCCGTTGCTGATTAATATTTATGATAGGCCTTGCATATATAAACATTTTAATCAACAATAGATATATTTAGGCCTTGCATTTTAAAATTGTTCTGTAACAGAAAAATGTGTCCACTACACAACAACTACTCGTACAACTCCACGAAACTTGTTTATTCTTCTTTCAGAACATTCTAAGATCAGGAAAATGCACGCCAGTTCGCTGATTCTTGTCAGGTTCCGGTATATCCGTGTCATTGATGTTGTCTTTTGTTGCTGCTGAAGATTACAAAGATTACACTCAGAGGAATATGGAGATTTAGTCCAAATAGCGATTCAATTATTGCTCGTATGAGTCATGTTGATTCAGTTTATTGCGTTTTATTATCAGTCAAACACTCTGAAGTTGAGTTAAACACGCAGAAAATGATCGAACTAAGACAAATTTATTTAGGTTGCGCGCTAGGAATTATAAGAATACAATCTTGGCTATAATTGTGAGTCTTAAAGCTTCTGTACCCATCAAGTGCATCATGATCGTTGAAGGCCGAAAACGAACCATGCGTGCTGCACAAGGTGCATACCGTATTTCTTTTTATTATCTAAGTATCGTGTCCATTATTTTTCTTCGTTTCTTGTCTATTAACTTGTCTAAGCACAAATTTTCTCCTGGCACCGATACCAAAACTTTGTAACCTGAGCAATGAGCTTGTGAACAAAAGGATACACGGTATAAGCAGAATCTCTTGTTCGTGTCCTGCAATGAGATTAACGATGTATTCCGGTGCGATCAAGAGGTTCTGGCATCGACCTTACCTGTACCAGACATCTGACATAAAAAAATAACGTTGAAATAATGTTGATCCTACCAAACGCTTTTAATTCAACGTAAATTTGATTCAACGTCAGATGTCAATAGTGAATAGTATTTACACTAGAGGATGTTTTGGATCGGCGTAGGGGCATTTCTTATACCTTCTTTGTTAATTGTGGTAATGTGGAAAGTTGATTGCGGTGTGCAATCTTCCGGGAGAGTTTTCATCTCGCCTCGTCTACTTAGGACTCATTGTTACGTCTGGTAATCTTTCCTGCGGTGTAACGTCGCACAATGTCGTGAGGAGTAATTTTTGTGCCATACTAGCACATACTCTAGAAGCAGGTGCATATGCAGTCTCAACATTCATTACTTCTATTGCGAAAGTTGATGAAAAGCTCGAGCTTATATTGCGTTTGCTGTAATTTCTTTACATTGCGGTCCCATTATTGCTCCCTATTCGACTTTGGAGGTGCGTTGTGAATAATTTCAATCTACTCGTAATTTTTTCCTCTAGCGGATGTACACGAGGAGAAAGAAGCACGAGTGATTGTATGCAGATTATGATTGATCTCCATGTGCATGGTTTATTGATAATGACATGGTTCATTTGAAACGAAGGAGCGTATTTGTGGGGTGAACATCCCACCTGTGTTATGTTATTGCAGCCGACTAAAGAATGATGGTGTACTATTTGCATGACCATCCCAATTTTAGGATGTTTTTGTAGTTCCCAGTTAGGGCTTGTGGAGAGAACGCACAAATTAAAGATGAAATACGTTCGTTACATGAATAATAATACGTCTTATTATAGTACATTCCTACCTTTTAGCTTGAGGTATGACCAGCTTTTGTGTATCAATTTGTTGGTACTGATATATTTTTTCCAAATTAAAATTAAATTCTGTGTAAATAATTTCATAGATTCTGCATTTCATAGCTTCCTCCCAGATTGTAGTACTTTACAGTCCCATTGTTCTATTAGTTCTTTGTCGAAGAAATTAGATGTGCTTGAAATTATGGGGCATAGAGTGGCAAAATTATTTTGGCTTTAAAAGGGTTTTGCAGTTGATCATACTTCTTCAGCATCCCAATCATAGAAATGAGTGAGACGATGTCAAAATAGCGATGCACTAAACCCCCTGTATGGGTCAACCTAACCTAGTCTGGCTCAGCAACATCACTATTTCGTCGACATGACTCATTCATGTGAGCGCTCCATCTGAGCGTGCAGACACAAGCGTTACAAGGACGGCCCGGCAGAGCCCAGCGCCGCGGCTCTCACGTGACATTTGGCTGCGAGTACAACACGCCTCTTGAACCTCCCGCGGTTCCTTAAAAAACTCGCCCTTCTCGAGCATCTGTTTTCTGCGAACATTCTCTTTTGCTGCTAGCGCGTTGCTGCACATTACTCTTGCCTTGCACATTCCTTTCTCTGTTCCTTATATACCCGTGATTATTCTAGTCTTAATATTTTTCTCAGCCAGTCTTCTTCATATATGAGTAGGTATGAAGCATCTTAATTGTTAACTGCGTAGTGTACATTTATGATTAGTATTTCGTTGTATTTTGTGGTAAGAATTAACTTTCTACCTCTCTTTTAAAATTGTTGTTTTGTAAAGAAGTTTATTTGAGTTGTTATAAACGTATCTACCCTTCTGTTATTGATGATATATACAACTTTACTGAGAGCTTTACTACGAATAGAAGTTAATGCGTTTTTCTAGTATAATGCACAACCAGTTATTATCTTCGTATCTTGCGCATTGCCTGCGCTGCCGCGATGAAAGGTGGCAGCGCGCGTCAGTGTTAAGTCTACGCGGGGGTCGCGTGTGGAGAACAGCCAGAATTTAATGTGTAACGTGTGCAAATGATGGCGCCACGCTCTGCTCCATCTCACACCAATGCTGGTCACAATATTGCATCGAGGATGTAATCTGACGCCTGATTCGCGGACATTAGAACAGAATTATCGCTAGTTCGAGATATATGTATTATAGTACAGTAGTGTGCAGGCTTACTAGTATCGCATCTTTCCTTGTTATAGTTCATATTATGAAGTCTTATCAATTTATCATTGCTCTAGGTGCTAATGTCTCATTTCCTTAATGGTTCGTACGTCAGCCTTACTTGCATGCAAGATTCATATCGTACCTTTCTGGGACGAAATTTCGTACCCAGGACAACAGAAACTTTTTCTGGAAGCTTAGAGCCAAACCTGCGTTGAATTCTCTGTTGTGTAGTCGCCCGAGTGTCATTTTGTATTGAGTAGAAATAAAGCTCCAAATTCTCTCCACTCGTTTCAACCTCTCAAAACCGAGTTTATTGGAAAAGTAAAATATAAATAGTAGGTAAAATAACTTGATCGGTAAATATTAGTCTAGCTCTGTAATAATATCAGGTCAGGGAAAGATCAAATATTCAACTTCTCCGCTCAACTCGCGCCACCATTGACATTTGGTATGTGGGGCAGCGATGTTATGTAGTTAGAGTACGGTTTTTCGAGTTTTTCAGCCGCATGGTGGAATACATTTTCCTCATCTGTATAAATTATGCGCATAGTCGGTAGTAGTCTCTAGTTGCATCAGGATTTGCAACTTCCTAAAACCGGCGGACTCCATGTTATAATTTATTGCTAGACGCCTTATTCCTCAAGCGGCTGACAATTGGCCGCGACTCCAGTATATGAAGGCCGCACTGCGACCTCGTAGACCTCGGGTTTCTGCCTAACTTTCACGCGACACGTTAATAAAGATAATCTCATGTCGCCAACTTTGTCCACTGCTACCAGATCGACCGACAAGCTCACTCTAGCTGCCCTCCGTGTCTCTTAACGCAAATTTATAAAAGTGTCTACATGAACCTTTTACCAGCATTTATTTTCTTTTTAATCAGCGGTTATTAAAACTTTTCTTGCGTCCACAAGTTTGGTTATATTTTGTAGAGCGCTTACACGTGGTCATGATTCTCATTAAAATAAAAAATTAAAATTCGCGAACTTAACCCAGACGCTGACAACACTGGGTGGCCGAATCGTAAAATAGCAGCAAGTTCGGGGTTTGAGACTCGCAGACAGTTGTGAAAATTCTCAAAATCGGCGAGGTGGTGAAGTAGTTAAGCACAGATACGCACCTCATTGAAGCGACGGGTTTCGGGCTCGAGCCTCGCAGCTCACTGTTCTAATTCTGCGATAGCGAGGATCTGTGACAGGTAACACATGACAATCTTTAGGGCTGACATCACGTGATTATTTTTCAATCTTGGCTTAACTTAATCAGGTTGGTATTCCATCTTCCGTAATTTAATTACATGGCATCGAAGGATTATGGCTGTAGGATACTTACCGAGTTATGGCTAATGTAGGGTTAGCGATAAATCTAGATCTTGGTTATGGTCGCTTAGTTATTATTTGAGATGAAAACATTCAGACGGAACTCCACGCCAAAATACATATATTAGATCGACACTACCTACTATTTATCAATAGTAACTTATATCTTGAGCCAGCTTACGTTTCCTCGATCCGCGGTCTTTATCGATTTTCTTTGGTTTTGACGACTATAATACTTTTCATTTTGCTTCTAATAAATGCACCTCAGAAGCCGTAGGGTCATGTTGAAATCTGGACTGAATCAGATTTTACACCAACTTGATAATGTCTGTATAATTTGTATACATATATACCTATAATTTCATGTAAAAAATCATGACCGTAACCGGGATAAATTAACAATAGTTTTTTTTTGTCCAGTCGCCGATTTTAAGCATCATAGAATTTGAACATCTATAAGTGCGGGTTTCGGACCCACTGCTTATGCTCGTCTTAGTAGGACGTTTCAAGAACGCTCGTCCTAAACAGAAATATTGAAAATACTGCCGCTTTTAGCGGAATAAATAATTCAGTCTGAAATTATTCGCTACTATTTAGGGAATTCAATGAACTTAATTGTGACCTAAGCCGTGCAGCTAAGTTAATCTATTCCAGCTAAATGCAAATTCGTAATCGGTTTCTTTATTTGAGTTTCTTATTTCCCCATAGAAGGCATCCTATTTAGACTCAGAATAAACGGCACATTGGAAGCGAGGTCCCCTGATCTCCTATACGTCCTATATGCGAACTCGTCAAGTCCTATATGTTGGACTTGACCCGCCTTGAGTCTCCAAGTGGCCTTTAGTTGGCCGTTCGTTGGATGGGCCGCCGCTTGTGGCCTGTCCACCTGCAGACCGCGTCGAGTGTCATGGAAGTGGTTCACCTTGTCTGCCCAGCTCACCTAACTGGTCTGCTACTAAACTCCGTTAGCCTTATTTGATGAGCGTGTTGAAACGAATCAAATTAGTACGAGCTGGGAATTGATAGCCTAAAAGTGGCATTTCCTCGGGCCATGAAACTACCGTATGTGACGGAATGCAGTCGATGTTGAACTTTATTTCAGAGTCCATATTTTACACAGCGGATAAATTATACGCTTATAGTTGTTCTTACAAAACGATGCTTCCTTGTCGTGTGAGATTAACACGGTGCATCACCGGTGGAAGCACATTACATGATTACGTAACATTTTTTAAATTAACTTTACATTTTCACCTTCCTGTGACAGATGTTCTCGTGGAGACGATTTTGTCAATTCACATGTTCATGTTTTTGTATTGTATATTATGCAAGACGACCTCCACTTTATTTCAGATCACATGCTGACGAGAATTCAATTGCGGCGAACCTGCTAGAATTAAATCGCCAATTCCGAACAAGTAATTGACTGGCGTTTGTTAAATTACTACATACGAAAATAAAACCACATGACATAAAAGGCGACACCACTGCCATTTGACTTAAATTCTGCGAAATTTTACTATTGCAATTGATGTATGTTTTCTTTATGTTCATCGAGGTAAAGTATGACAATTGTTTGCAGTTATTAACCCCGAGGCCTGCGCACGATGCAGTCTTAGGCTGTTTTTTTTAGGTTTGAAGGCGCCTAAATGCTGGCAGGCTTCCAAAGATTTCTTCAAACCATGCACCATATCGACACTACTCCCCCAAAATTTGCAATACTTTATAAGGCAAATTTTCTGACCAAATTTAGCAGTTCGGACGCACCTAAGTCGAAGGCGATTACTCTGAAATTGTCAGTAAATTATTTATTATCAATTTGCGTTAAAGAGAAACAATCGGTATTCTCGTCTTTCTCCCCTCATGTAGTAATTAGTTGGTGAAGATAAAATGTTTATTTTCATAGTTTCACGCATGTATATATTCTATTTGAATTTGGATGGTTTTGTATGTCGAGGGTAGTATATGGGCAGGGTGGCCCAGTGGTTAAAGTTCAGAGTACCAAGATTGGCGCAGAGAGGCGCGGGTTCGATCCCAGCTCTGTGCGCCAGTTTCTGGTCAGAATCGGCAAGGAGACCGGGCGGTTAAGCATAGCAGAATTGTAGCAGTGAGTTGCGAGTTCGAGACCGCAACAAGCTGTGAATGTTCTGCGATGTTAAGAATCGGCGACAGGCCTACGGCCTAATAACGCTGAAACCGCAATTATTATTATTATATAGTAATTTATGTCGGGGATAGTAATTTTTCGTATGTCGGGGATAGTAATTTTTCGTATGTCGGGGATAGTTTCATATTCAGCACGACCAATTTGAAACGTCTGAACCACGGTCATTAAAAATATGGATGAAATGATAACGTCCACAGTGAATTAAGGATTTTATAGAAAAGAAATGGCAGGATAATTCATAATATTTTCAATCACTGCATGCATGCATTCGTTGTTCCAGAGTCAAATTTTTGGAAGTTTTAAATTTCTTCACGCCGTTGTGAATTAAATTCACCATTTAGTTTCGCACCTCCCATTGTTGCTTCTTAAAGTTAGAATTTCCGACATTTCTACCAACAAATTACAACCCGTTCTCAAAAAGAATGTTATCAAGCATTTACAAATTACGGTCGACATTTTTTCTCGTAAACTTTAAAAAATTTTACTACTAATAAATTTTTAGTTTTTCTTTTTGAATAGCCCCGCAGTTGAGAGCTCCAAATTTCTGATTTCTGATTATTTGAGCTTTTCTGATTGCGGATGACTACATGAGCTCCGCGAGTCAGGACTGCGTTCCAAGAAACGCGCCCCTGGCGGTGCTCTGGCCACCGGCCTTGGGCGGCAGCCCGTGTAAAGGCTCGTGTCCGTGTGTGCACGTATAACGGCTGCCACAGGCTCGTGTCCGTGTGTGCACGTATAACGGCTGCCACAGACTCGTGTCCGTGTTGCACGTATAACGGCTGCCACAGGCTCGTGTCCGTGTTGCTCCAAAGGCTCGTGTCCGTGTTGCACGTATAACGGCTGCCACAGGCTCGTGTCCGTGTGTGCACGTATAACGGCTGCCACAGGCTCGTGTCCGTGTGTGCACGTATAACGGCTGCCGCACATCAAAGCCAAATATCATGTGCGTCGATCGCATGTACATCCGCCAAAATTTCTTCACGAGTAAAATTGCTTCTTGGAAACGTACGTGCGCCTGAACTTGAATGACTCATGATTATTACATAGTGTTTTTTATTAGTGTATAATATACAGTAGAAAGTATACAGTATTCTACGTTATACCTCAGTAATTTGTTTACATGTTTACTTTATACCGCATATTTTTTCCAGGATATTGTCTCCTTTGCTCACTTTCGAGAAAAACTATGTCTGTGTGCCAGAAACCTCCTGGCATATAATTTGGCTGATCTGACATGAATTTATATGAATATTCAATCGGAACCAATATGCAATATATTATGGCACCATCAGTCCTAGGGCCTATAAATAGACTTTGTTCGATGATGGGGCACAGCTTCTCAACTTTTGTACTGCACTTCTGTACGTGGCTGTTAAATAGCGTTAATTTGCCACCATCTGCAATGGTGATCAGTAACATTACAGTGAAACTCGGTATATCGCAGTCCTGCTTATCGTCTTTCGTGCTGGCACTGCGAAAGTCTATGAAACTTTTTCTAATCGTTTTCATGCGGTCGGAGATCAAATGTTCATGCATCGATGCATATGATAAACTTTATATTACTCTGGATGAGCTGGTGACAAGCTTATCCTGCTAAGTTATGGGCTGGTGTCACGCATGCCTCGCTTGGAGCGTGTGCGGGCGATACGCTCACTCAGCTGAAAGTTGTTTACCTGTTCAGTGGGAGTGCAGCTGAGCAAGGGTCGATCCCTGCCACCTTCGACGGCACCTTCATGGTCCTTATATACAGGCGCCGCTGTCCGAAATGCCATTGGAAATGTTTATTTTAATCTTGCAAAACTAAATACAATATAAACTTATTATAATCTTGCAAATTCTGGAACTGAACTCTGACTAATCATATTAATTTTTGAGTTCATTCTAGATCTCCGTCAATTACCTCACTCATCATTTCAAACACACTTTCGTCTCACGTCCTCGACAGTTAGATGCATCATGAGCGTCCTTGTTGCCAGTCAACCAGGTAAAATGTTGTCTTCCATATTAAGAAGTACTATACCGAAGGAATTGCTACATAAATATTATGATAGGAAATGAAAGGTCAATTTCTTTAAACAGATGACACACTAGGCAAATATTTTTATGTTGTCGAAATAAAATTGTAGTGTGCCTAACAATCATACATTTTGATGAGACACACTAGGCAAATATTTTTATGTTGTCGATATAAAATTGTAGTGTGCCTAACAACCATAAATTCTTTATGATAGACACACTAGGCAAAGATTTTTATGTTGTCGATATAAATTGTAGTGTGCCTAGCAATCATAAATTCTTCATGATAGACTGTTTCTTAATCTTTCACGTGGAGAAGGATGCCTGTCCCTTCAGTGACGCCTGTCGCTGAGTGATGTCTGCAGCGCACGGACAAGACTCAGCTGGGTTCTGCTGGACTCCTATCATCAGCGTGACCCTGGACCCAGTGAAAGTGTTCTCCGTAGCGCATGCGCGTCGCTGCCGCCGTATATAAGCAGCCTTGCAGCCCCGCTGGAGCTTCAGAAGCAACCATGCAGCGTACCGTTCTGTTTAGCTGCCTCCTAGCTCTCTGTGAGTGTCCCGCGTGCTTACGTTTTTTCCAAAAATTCTTGCTTCACTTACGGTGGTGCTTTGCTTTTATTAATTTTAAATGTATTTCGCAGTGTCAGTCAATTCTTGTTTGATATATTATAATTTCTCGCCAGCTTGACGGTAAGTTCGTAAAATGAACGGTGTTTGCTGGCGTATTCTTTGTCTGTAGCTCACACCGCTTCGTGTGGCCAACCTTTCACACATTAATCGTCGAATTGCCGTGTCCACTTTGTGTGAACATTATGTATGTAGGATCTACTAGTACTCGATATCATGCTTAAACATCGTACAACACATATTTACTTGAGAGAATCTTTTGATTAATCTCAATTCTAATGAAGCACAGTATAATTTATTTCATTTCAAGGCAGTCGCAGTCAAATTTGCATTGCAAGAAAATCATCTTTAGGATCTTAATATTAAATACTTATGAGCATTCATCAAGCATTATTTCCTGTCAATGACGTAATGCTCATTTGTGAGCCGCTGCCCTCGACTTCATTTGAAAACATTCACTAACCGATGCGGGAGGCTGCATGCACCAAATGCATTATTAAAAAAGATCTGTTATATCTGTAAATTTAAACTGGTCAACTAAATCAATTGAATATTTAAAAAGATGAACTAAATCATCATTAAACAATAGTAACATCAATATTCCAAAACTTCACCCCCTTTTTATATTCATGCAGAGTTTTGATTTCAATGACACTTCTGCTTAGAACCTTTTATTTAAAATTGAATTTTCCAGTCATCTCTTCTCAATCAATCATATTCACGGTTCAACTTTTAATTTAAAAATCGCGATTAACTAAATTTTCGTTAAGCCAAGTTACCAATGCCTAAAATTTAAAATGACTATACTTTTTATTCATGCATTAAAGAGCTGAGACGTCCAGGCCAGCGAAGCGCTTATAGTTATGGTGAGACCGTGTGAGCTACAAAACCGTGCAGCAGTGAAGCGGTATAATGGTGGGGTGGTGCGAACTACAAAATCGTCCAGCAGTGATGCGGTTATGGTGAGATGGTGCGAGCCACAAAATCGTGCAGCAGTGAGGAGGTATAATGGTGAGACGGTGCAAGCTACATAACCGTGCAGAGGTGTTGCGTTTTGCGCAACTCTTGCGAGACCTCCACCGCCACCTGGCGTTGCGTGGTCAACCGCTCGGCGGTCTTTTCCAGCTACACGTGCGATGTACTGACGTTCTACACACATCATTCTCATGGAAATTGTTCAGTAAACTGGTTTGAGAGCTTTGATCTCTTGTATGGCTGGAAAATAGTTGCGATGTTTACTGCTAACGCCTACGTCAAACGCTTGTCGACTAACTGCAAATGATGCAGACCTCTAATGTTACTTTTCTTCTGAACGTAGATGATAATACCCTCTTACTTGATTTGTATGCCGCTCAACTGCTGATTGATCATGCGGATACTTACGATGGCGATGTTGGTCTAAGGCACGTTCTTTTTCCATATAGATACCTTAACATAAAATGCTATATATTTGTTCAAAATTGCGACTTGACAAAACGTGTCGAAGTACAGTCCATGTTCCGATAACAAATCTTCGTCAAAATCTCGTAACTTGGAGTGTGCAAATTCTGAATTTTCGATAGCTTTTTCCGTGCTTCAAATTACATTTATAATAAAATATATCGGGAAGAATATGGATGCTAATATACACGTGATATCACTTAATTCACACGACGATTTTGGGGCTGCTCTCTAATCGGGCACACCATCAATGCACAGTCGATATTTCGAACGTTGCTAGGGCGCTCGTGTGCTTGAAAGCTGTGCTGCAGAAAGCAACACAGAAACGCGGTCAAGCTCACCGTTCTCTCTCGGCGCGGCCAAAAAGAGTCTGGGCGCCGGCTCAACTTTGCTATGTCGGTCAATCGCGTTTATGCGCGCGTCATCGAATGCTTTTCCATCAATATGAACGTTGCAGAGTGTTAAGAATGTTCAGTAATGGAAGTGAATAAGGAGGCACGTAAACGATAGAAAGAGACTCACGAAGCTAAAAAATTTCGTTCTTAAGACTAGTATAGACAAAACAAAAAATGAAAACTTTAAGGTTAGAGGAAACGTGAAGACAAGAAGGACAAGTGAAAATAAAAGACAGAAGAACTACAACTAGAGAAAAACACGAGGAGACTTAAGTAGATTAGTCACGTTTGGGATAGGAAATGTCATCGCTAAACAAGGACTTGCGAGTACCAGAGAATGACTCATGAAAATAATATAGACGTGCATAGACTTGGAAACTAACTGTGGGGGCGAGATAAATACGTGAAGGGATGAGAGATTAGGTCTAAGTTGAAAGGGAACGGAGAAGGGCGTGATGACTACGAACGGAATTTGAACGTTAAAGGGTCCATCACTTTCTTTCTCTATCACATTTAACCTTTGCCATACCACACACTTTCTCTAGGCGCTGAACTCTTAGTTAGGAAAACTTGTCATTCACATTCAAACTAGGAAACTAACGACAGTCTGGTACTTGCCACTTTTACGAGGTAATGTTGTCTTATGGTTGAGTTAAACCGCTTTTTTAGATAATAACCGTGGTCCCGGGAATTCGTTCCTGTTTCACATTGTAGCAATCCTACTGGATATTTGTATTAACTATAAAAAATTTTTTATAAAGGCCTCCCATACTCACCATTCCAACAAAAAAAAAAGGAATTGATTTTATATTATATAAAAAGGAATTGATATTTTTTACTATAAAAATACTTGTTTACTTTAGAATACTTTTCGCCACGTATACGTTGGTAACTCAGGTATAGAAGCTTCATAATCATAAATCTTTCTTCACAAGGTTTACCCTTCAAGGCTGGAATTATCCTTTTTGCACGGCTTTGGACACTCGACTAAATTTTTATCCTAGTCAAATTTCGGGAACCACACGGCGTTTTAAGTGCGGGCGCTCGAGTGCGACAAACAACAGCTTGCTAGATTCTTCATCGAAGTACTCGCAGGACCGTCAGATCAGACATAGTTCTTTATTTGCTTTATCGACTAGGACATAATTTTAGTACTATTTATCGAGCTACTAGATTATTTAAAAACCTGAGTACAAATTTACTCTCAACCTCGCTCGTCTTGTATATGTTCCGTCGTATCTCTGAGATGTCGGGGTTAATCTTAGAAATCGATTCATGTTTAATGATTTACATTTTAGACGCTTTCAGCCTGCTTTGCTTTGAAGTTCGGACAGACAAGTCCCTGACCTCTGCGGCTCAAAAAATGTTCGCCTGCCAGGCTTTGCTGCATTCAAATGTCAAGGATTTGCGAGAGCATCGTGCCGGTGACTGCTCGGCCTCAAGTGCCGCGTGATTAGCAAGCTCTGCACATATAGAGCATTGATATCTCTCTACAATATGCAAGGTTTCCGGCGACATTGGAAAATAACTTTATAAGTCGGCCTACGAGTTTCCTATTCCAGCCGCGTCACGTTCAGACTGGCACTCGAGTAAGTGTTCCTATTCCAGCAAAGTCACCTTCAGCTGACTCGGATCCGCTCAGCGACAGCGCAATTCTAAGAACTGCGTCAAAAAGGCTACTCGATGCATCCAGGCAGGGTTGACGAACGAGCGTTGGTTTTGTTGAGGCAAACGTGTTTCCCCTACGGCGTAAAACTGCAGCCATCAGTGGGAACAGCCGAACAGGTTGAGCGAACCTAATAAGATAGTTTGGAAACTTCAGCTTCACACCTATAGAAAGATAGATGATTGTGCACTTGATGAAATTACTCATGAGTTCGTTGGTGACCTTGATTATCCTAATCATGCGTGAAATAATTCCAGGTTCCGGGTAAGTGTGTCTAAAACCTTGACGGCTAATTTTCAGAGCATTCTAGATTGTCCCTGAGAACTGGATTTGTTGCGACATTCGTTCGCGGAAGAGAACCTTCATGGCTGCTTTAAAAACGACGTTTTGTTTTTATGCCTAAGGACTTCTTGGTCCGGGTTTTGAAAAAAAGTTAAACCATAGATTATCTTGAAAGTTACATTAAAATTTAGCGTTTCAGTCTAACGTAGTAGTCCTTTTCCTTGATATGAATGTATTAATATCTATGCATGTTGAGTTTACACACGTTGTCATTCACATAGGTATCTATCTTGAATGAATGACAACAATAAAAACAGTAGGAAACCTTTTTGTATCAACAGATAGGTCGCTCGATGCTAGCAGCATGTCGACGTGAGCTAGCATGCCTAACTGCCTTCCGGCGCAGTAAGGTTTTGCAGGGTAGGATGCTGACCTCTGCCTCCTAACAGAAGACAACTATAATTGCTACTGCGATGCCCGGCAGTGCAGACGTGTTCGAGAATTTTATTACAGATTTTCGGCATTTTGAAATTTTGAACCATCGGTGCAATCGTATCAGAAATTGTTTCATGAAATTACACCCAGGCTTGAAATAGTTTTATTGCAATCACCCAAGTTCGCGTCCGACTTACAACTTTTAGTTGTCTAGTGCGGGACCAAAACGCCTGCATAACAGTGTAACATCTCGTCTAATGTATCTGTGCGTGATGGATTCTGCATTTAGACGCTCATGTCTTGATGATATGTCTCAGCATTTTGTCAAGGCTTATAATTATCTTGAACGAGCGTAAGTACGAGCGAGAGAAAGTTCGAAAGGGAGGAACGATAAATGAACGAGTCTGTCGTGACTTCTCGCTATGAAAGCTGTCACTTCACAGCTGCCGTCGATGTCATTTATGAGTGCACAACCATCACTTAAAAATGATCTGTTACTTTAGTTTTACTATCATTTATGATAAGCCTCAGCAACTGGAACAGCAGGAGGTGTCCGAGCCGTGATTTGAGTTCCCCTGTTACGATTATACAAGTTTTAGGTGAACACGACATTGGAGTACACGTAAGGTAGCATTCTAAGTAGCACTTACTCACCGAACTAAGCAAATGAAAATTAATAACTTTTGAACCCTATAGCTTCTTGCTGCAGTGCCTTCTTATCGGCCTAATTTTTCGATATTTAGGAATAATTGAGAGTTTTCGAGAAAATATATTCATTCCTACAATCATTAAGATAATATCCAACAATGGTAGCACTCTGGCCATAGGGAGCTACTTGAATAATAAAACAATAACATGGCCCGATCCAAAAATAAATCACGTCTGAAGCAGACAATGGTTTCTGTGTCCACCTGCGGTGATTCGTTGTGGCAGAAATGCTATGGAGCAAAACACGTTTATACAGCGTGCTACTCAGTTTCTCTGCTAGCGCTTTATTATAAGATTGTGTCATTCATCGCGATCCTATCCCCACTGTGACGAATGATTGCCTTTCATTTATCATTTGTGCATGGCTGTACTCGGATGGTTCTAGACAATATTTTTTACTCGGTAAAGCTTGGTGACGCCAGCACGGACCAGAACTATATTGACAATTGCTGGACCAGGAACTGAATCTTCCCTTATCGGCTACGATGACCAAGCTTGGATGAGTGGGAGGAAGTCTAATTTTAAGTCCCGAGACGAATGTTGACGTGAGCGATTGTAAAGAATCGGCCACAAGAATTTTGAGCTTGCTTCAAAAATGACCGTCTCGTGAAATGCAATACAGCAGTACTTTCTAGACTTATTACTAGTAATGGTTTTGTTATTCCTCTTAGAATTTTTTTATTCCTGTAATATTTTCATGCGTGGTATTTTAAGTAAGCCAAAAATTTTCTTGAAAACAAGCTTATAGATTCCTTTCTAAGTTTCTGCATGTATTAACACTGTTTCTTCGGACTCGCTCTTATTCGCGGTGCAGATGTACTACATTCGGTCACCTTTCCCGCGCACAGCTTGGAAGTTTTTGCTTTCAAGTGAAAGGGAAGTGGTGCCATTCGGGCGCCCAGGCAAAATACCGCAAGCGATGGGCGCCAATGAGATTTTGCGAGATTGGGGACGTCCTGGATTTACCAGCGCATGCAGTAACCTGGCATCAAAATATAGATTATTTATTAGATAGATTATTTAGCTTTTTGTAGATTTTAGATAGATAGATTTTTTAGATAGATTTTATTAGATAGATTTTTGTATTTTATTTCCCTAAGTTCAAATTCATTGTAATTGGGTGCAATCTTGAAGCAATTGCTGTAGCTTCTGTGGGCTTAATTTTTAGGTAGCTTTTACAGTTTATTGTTTGTTTAATAATTGTGTAAATTACCCTTTTGATGAACACGATGCATTGCTTCGAAACGGATCACGACTTTTGTTGCCTAAGTGGATAAACGGGAGCTTTAGAATAATGAATAGATTGCCAGCATGAGACATTGAACATCGAAGCTCCTGTGCACAATCCGGAAGACAATCTCTTGATGTCTGTAATGGCTCCGGAAAAACGTCTTGTGCGACACCTCATCAGCCGAGCAAAAACTATATCGCGGACGGCGGTTGCGTCGAGGAACATGTGACCTTAATGTACGAGTGAAATTTGCCTTTTTTTTCTCCTGAACATGCGACCTATTGCTTCCTATTCTTTGTTCTCTCTGCTTCCGCCCTTGCCATTTTATAGAGTTATTGTTAGCTTGCGTGCTCGAATTCTTACCATTTCTGATGTCCTGCTCAATGACAAACGAAATACTAGTTCTAATGCCGGCAAGGTACGAATAAATTTCAGGTAATGGTTGACGAATTTCCGTTAATTTTACATAATTTCTAACTTTTCTAGTTGTTCAAGTAAATAACTATTGTTTTGAGCCCTGTTTTAGTGCACACATTGTGAGACATGATAAATCCATTGAATATCAGTTACCGCGTGTGACTGCAATTTCATCTGTGCTCTGCTGAATCATGAGCCTATACAAAGCAATATAATAGGAAGCTAATTCTTAAGTGATGCCTTAGAAAATTATAGTCATGCGTTATCGATCTAAAAGCTACGCTTGTAAGTCGCTCGCATGAACTTATTGTAGCTCGAATGTTCACTAGGGGCTTTGATTTTATGAATAGCGAATGCTATTGTGGAGCCATTTGCGTAGTTAAATAACCAAAACGTCTTAAAAAATTAATAAAAGACCAATCTTAACTTCATGGTAATTTTTATGCATTTCAGTTGTCGATAAAACTATATCCTAGCTTGAACTTCCACCAATTTTCTAATAGATGATTTAGGTAGCGTCATAATGTAAATGTCGTTGCCGAAATCGCCGAATTGCCGATTCTATGGAATCGGCCGCCAGTTTGCCGATTCTGTATAATCTTGGTCAGTCAGCCAAGTTTTTTTTAATATTTAAATATTTAGAAACTTGACCGAACATGACCTAGCATTTTATAACTCGAACGGTCGATTTATGTTCTAACTCTTAACTTTAACGTCCGATTTTCTGAATCAGCAACGAAATGCTGATTCTACAGAATCGGCAAACTGGCTGCCGATTCCATAGAATCGGCAATTCTGCGATTTTGGCACGACAAATACCTCCGTTACTACATGCATGTTCGCGTGCATTACACAACATTTACAACAGTCGTCTCCGGTACGGGCCTTTCTTTCCTGGTTTACTAAAGAAGTTGTGACATGAATTTTTCTAATTGTTTCGTAGCTGGTCTCCGAAATGTTATTATTGACGATATGATGCATTTACTTGGCGTTTTCTCTGCTTTTAAATTTTTGGTTAACTTGGGATGGTAGACTAGTTAGTATTAAATTTGGGATGTTAGACTAGTTAGTATTAAATTTTTCTACCTGTGAAATTTTAACTCTAAATTCTGGGGCAGTGTTTGGTAACTGTTCTATTTTAATTACGTTGATGTATGAGTTCCTCATTGACATAGTTGCATGCCTAACCTCAGTATTCCCGGCACTAAATCATACAAATATTAAAGTCAACAAATTATTAGAACACATGACTCAAGTTAAAGGCAAAGTTTGTGAGCGGCGAAAGTGGCAGGCAGCTTCTTTTAGTTGAGCGGTCTCTCAAGGGCGACCAGTCGAGGTGTCGCCTCAGCGGCAGCGCCCGACTACTTTCAGATTATAAGACGATCGCTGCTGAACCTTATTAGTGCCTGCATTGATTAAGATCACATCAGCATAGATAACCTCGGTTAGGCACAAATTTTAAACAAAGACTTGCCTTTGGTTGTTATTCTTTCATACATATATCATTGAGTTCTTCATCTAATAATGTGGGTGACCATCGTTTCTTAACGCTTTTTCTACTGGGGGTACCTCATAGAAACCCAGCTTTAACATACAAATAACATTGATGGCGCTTGTGATGATACTCGCGTACCCATAGGAAAGTGTTGTGGTAGAATATATTTGAGGTTACTTTATTATTCTAGCTCGCAACACTTCCGACTGATATGAGCTTCCTACTATATATTCATATATCCTAGAGTTTAAAGATGCACAAGTTGAGTATCAATAAAAACTGATTTTCTCAAATAAAATAAGGATGAGTCCTGTTCATCAATGACGCTAAATTTTTTGTAGGGGCCGGGGCCCTCGGCCAGCGGGTGGATGTGTCCGAGATGGACCCAGACTACTACTGCAAGGGGCGCTCCGACAACGAGTTCTTCAGGAAGGAAAGCCCTCCTGACATCACCGAAAAGAAGGTGCGTTTTTAAATACAATTTAAATGCCTTTATTCTAATGATTTTCTCCATGAAAAAAATTTAAAACCTTGTTCTAATTTGCGACGTTTTTCTCAACATTTAATTTTTTTGTGAGTTCATATTACCGTATAAATATTATTCTTTAACTTTTGAGTTACGTTGAAGAAACCAGACAAGATGGATAGAATTTATTAACGGCTTGCTGCCCCTAAAACATAATATAACTATTCGCTTCTCTATGCCTCCTCTTTAACTAATAAGTAACTTAATAACGCACTTTTTAATGGTCCTCGGGAACTACCATTACTAGTCCAGGTCATCAGTCGATGCCAGGTCATCAATCAATTTTGGAGGCAACACGAATGGTTGCTGTAGTAGTTGAACTTTATTTTGGTTAGATCCTCGATTAGTCGCTCAATAAAGAATTATTTATCAGCTGTGGATTTATTTTGGTATGTAATGTGTGCAGGCTACTGAGACGTGTCAAACGTACTACCGCTGCGTGCCGGGCGGGGGCAACCTCAAGCTGGTGAGCAAGAGTCAGTGCGGGTTCGGCATGTTCTTCGATGTCGAGCTGCAGATCTGTGAAGTGCGCAGCAAAGTCACCAACTGCGCCCGTTGGCAGAGTGAGTGTTGATTCAAATTTTATTTGCATACTTGCTTACTGATTATTTTCGGGTCCATGACTAAAACGATTCCTTGCCTCAAAAATTATGAAAAATAATTCTGGAACAAAGTATTAATCTACCAGATTATAATTTACCTTATTCCCTGTAAATAAATTCATCAAAACATAAATATGTAACAATTAATGCCTAATGATGTCATTAATGATTTATTCCGATTTTCAAAAGCAGATAACCATTTCTTCTCCTTATAATTTTGTAACGCATTTATTTCTGGTGCAGAGCATTCCCTGCCCAAGCCCAAGTGGCCGATTGCGAACGACGAGGTCTCGAACTGCCCCGCTGGCCAGATCGAGTGCGGCAGCGAGGAGTGTCTGAACCAGCGCTTATTCTGCGACGGCGCTCTTGACTGCCGTGATGGTTCCGACGAGAACATCTGCAATGGTGAGCTTACGAGACGAACATTAATTCCTCATTTACTTCTATAACCAACAAATATAATTGCGTTATCAATACTGAATATAATTTGCCGGTCACCCTTCCAGCAAGTTAGACGGTAGGGGCTTTTTGCCAAGGCTTGCTTAATAATAGAACACAGCAGTAAATGACTTAAATTCCTTCCTTCGTCTGTCAAGAACTGAGTAAAATTTCGACTTTAAGGGAGTTGAGCACCAATTTTAAACGAAACATTATTTCACGGAATGCTGCACGATTTTAGACTGTAGTTAAATGAAGTGAAATAATCCAATCCAAGATTTTTTTTCTCTCTTATGGTTCATTCACAAGCTAGGTAAGTGAAATTTTTCCAACGTGTGCACATTTTAATGATTGAGCCAAATTGCTCGTATTTTTTACCGTGATTTTGTTTTCTTGGTTACCTTTATATATATATATCATTTGAGTGCTTCTCGTTGTGCGAGAATGAATTTAAGTTTGAGGGCACACGCACTTTTTGTCCCCAGACCCCGAGACCGACCCAAACGCGGCGGCCAAATGCGACGTCCGCCAATGCCTCTGGGAACAAGGCTGCTTCTGCTCCATCGATGGCACGCGCATCCCGGGCGATCTTTTACCAAGCCAGACTCCTCAAATGATTCTCGTCACATTTTCCGGTGCTGTCAATGAAGAAAACTTCAGGATTTACGAACAGATTTTCAAAGAGACTACCAAGAACAAGGGTAACGACTGTACCGCTAAAGGTACATTTTTCGTGTCGCACGCATTCACCAACTATTCTGCGGTACAGGAGTTACACCGACGAGGTCACGAAATCGCTGTTGGTTCTATCACGAACAGTGCCAGCAAGACTTACTGGAGCAACTTGACTGCTGCTGATTACGAGGCTGAGTTCGATGGCGCGCGACTCATAACTGAAAAGTTCGCTAATATCAGTCAAGGAGAGATTCTTGGTATGCGTGTCCCTCAAGGACGTGTTGGAGGCAACGAGCAATTCTCCATGATGATTGACTGGGGCTTCTTGTACGACTCGTCACTCGCTGCCCCTCGTGGCCGACTGCCGCTGTGGCCGTACACTCTGCAGCACCGCATGCCCCACAAGTGCCTGGGTACTGATCAGAACTGCCCGACCAGAAACTTTACTGCCTGGGAAATGGTTCTTAATGAGCTGGACCGTCGTGACGACCCTGAGTTCTCCGAGGCTCTTACAGGTTGTCATTTGGTCGATCAGTGTGCCAACATTGTTGATCCCAAGCAGTTCCGTAACTTCTTGGATATCAACTTGGCTCACCATTACAACACCAACCGTGCTCCGTTGGGTTTACACTTTCAAGCTGCTTACTTCTTGACTCGCAAGTCCTTCTTGCGTGAATTCGCCAATTGGGTTGCTGAAGTGGCTGGTCGTGGCGACGTCTACTTCGTGACCATGTTGCAAGCCATCAGCTGGATGGAAGCTCCCACAGAAATCGCGGCCCTGAATAATTTCCCCGAATGGAAGAACAAATGTGACCCCAAAGGATTGCCGTACTGCTCGCTGCCCAACCCATGTGAAAGTAAGCCTCCTCGTGAACACGCGAATGAAGACAGAATGTTCCTGTACACCTGTGAGGACTGTCCCAACGCCTACCCCTGGCTCTACGACCCTCTCGGTAACGGAGCTCTCGACCCTGTACTCTAAGTATTTTCTTTTACCCCGCTTTTTATCTAACAAAATTGCATGTAACGGCCAATTATGAATTGGATCATAAAGAATAGGTGATTCGCTTTACGGAACTCCCAAGACGATACAATATTTTAATTATTAAATATTTTCATAACAGGTAGTTGTGTTACGTTTCAACGCCTTGTACTCGTAGCTTCTGTAATCCGTTGCGAGGAAACAATACTTCAGCTCATTTTGTATATGATAATGTACAGTTGATCTTTGTTACATGTTAAGATGTTTTTCAATAAAATATCTCATCCCTGCCAAATTTTTAGTAAATCCCTACATCCTACAATCTTTATTTCAAAAATATTCACAGGAAGTCTCCAATTTTACAATATTTTAATGTTTAAAGTTTCAGTTCATATTAACAGTTTTTATTTTCAGATTTCGCTAATTTATTTGGTGCTTACAATACTGTAATTGGTTCGATTATAGTAATATTTAAGTTATTTCTGACAGTATTTCATACGTGGGTCAATTGCGAGTATTACGAACAATCGTCGGCTTGAATCATTATGAATTGATTAGGATAAATTTTTAATGTGCATGTTTATAAATGTCACCAATATCTGAAAAACATAAGGCAATATTGTGCTGCTGAACTTAAATGTACGTGACTATACACACTTGCGTAACCGATGCGAGAATATGAATTAAAATGTTGAACCTCCAGCAGATACCCGGTACTGAAAAACATTTTATACGGTATACCTACATTTACGTTAACACATTGAATGATTTTTGATGCAGTTCTCATTATGAGGTTTAAATAAGTATTATTAAAATATTTTCTAAAGTGCCAAATTATTTCCAGAATTATTATTCCCAATTATAATTATTCACTGTGTGAGTGATGGTTCCTCACCAAACACAGTCTTTGACTTCATTTTAGTGAAAACTCACTGAAAAAGAGGTTGATAAAAAAATACAATCTTGGTGTCAGCTAAGCAATCCTTAGTTTTTTTTTTTTCAAGCTAAAAACCTTACATTATTATCGTCCGTTGTCATATCGTTGAAAGCAGGTGAAAAATCAAGGAACATTTGTGATACAAATTAAAAGGATTCAAAGAGGGATAGCGTTAAAATGAGCATGAAAATAACTAATTTGCTGGCAAGTGCAATTAGCCTCACGTGAACTGCAAGGGGGGTGCTTCTCCGGTGCCAAATTGCGCCGAGAACAGCAGGAGCTGACAGACTCCTCTGGAGCTAACAGACTCCTTTGGTAGTGTCCGCGACCACGCAATGAGCGACAAGAGATGTTGTCAGAGCAACCGTCAAGAGTGGAGTGGTGTGACGAGGCAGCGACGTGTTGTCCTGGCAACTGTCACGAGTGGAGTGTACGAGGCAGCGACGTGTTGTCCTGGCAACTGTCACGAGTGAAGTGATGTGACGAGGCAGCGACGTGTTGTCCGGGCAACTGTCACGAGTGGAGTGATGTGATGAGGCAGCGACGTGTTGTCCGGGCAACTGTCACGAGTTCGCGAGACCGGCCGTGAGACAGGCCGCGTTTTTGTCCGAGACGTCGAGTGGAGTGGTGTGACGGGGCAGCGACGTGTTGTCATGGCTGTAGTCACGAGTGGAGTGGTGTGACGAGGCGAATATTTAATGTCGGATCTTTCGATTTGACCTGACCCGAATGTAAGTTTCAACCTTTGGCAGAAGAGACTAATGACTTTATAAAGAAAGCTTGTATCATCCCCAGATCTCATCTGTACGCAGGGAATAATCTAAAAGCAAATCTTGCATGATTAACCAGCTTACCGAGATGTTATCATAAGAAAATTCCCGAGGGGAGAGCAGCAGCTCTAATTTAAATTGCTTGACGATCTTGCTGTAGTATATTTTGACATATTGTTGGTTAAAATGTAAATTTGTTGTTTTAGTGAAAATTTCTTGCTATTTGACCTAAGGAGTTGAACTGTCGTTTATTAACAGTTTTGATTACTAAATCACTATTACGGTTTGCCAAGTGTGGCCTCCAGTTGAGCATGTGAGTGACAGCGTTACATATGTCAGTCTCCGCAAGAACGCTGCAATAACACTTTTATTTTAATTAGCGAGTTTCCTTCTAAAGGGCAGCGACTTTATCTTTCTATACGTAAAGAAAATCATAGTTGAACTAGTAGTTCAACCATGTCAGAACTTCTCGTGGGTCAACCTTATGTAGTTCAACTATGGAGAAAATGAATATGTGGAGTCGCTTTCGGCAACAATACTTCCCTCCGAAAAAGTGATTTAGAAATATTACCGAGTTTAGTCGACCTGGGAGAAAATTTTCTGAGAGGAATGATGATCATGCGGGACATCAAAGGATGTCTCCAAGCAAAATAAACGGGATAGGTAAAGTGGTGACGCAAGCGCCTTTATCTTCCAATAGAGGCGTTAGCACCACGGGTGACTAATATTGTGTCTGCGTCTGACCTATAAATGTGCTTCTTATATATATTCGCCGTGTTTCCATGACGTCCTGCGTAATCGTTCACTGGTAAAAGAATTAAGGGCTTACGACGAGTCACTATTTAACCAACCCATACTTGATAGTAAAACGGCCACAAAAAAACGGAAGGAATTAAATATCTTTAAATTGATGCATGGAGGCAAAATATTGATACATGGAAGCATGACAGTGTTGTTTGAGGAACACAAGCCTAGGGGATGACGCATTGAGTCTAATAGTCAAAAAATAGTCCACGAAATTGTTAGTTTAAATTACATGGTTGAATCTCAATGAACCTCGAAATTTTTACCACTGCAACCATGACCATGATTGAATTACCGTAATTAATTAGTGATATGTAAAAATCAACTCACTTGACACAACCGGGATTCGTTGAGGAGAGAGCTGTATTTTTTCTGATCATCGTTTGAATGATCTAGAGGCATCCATTATGGCCTCTCAGCGACAGCAAGTCGCTTTCGGCCCCGTTGGTTACTTTCCAATTTATATTTATTTCACACGATAAAATTGCTCCTTAAGAGCTATATGCTTAGAGAGGCAGCATGAGGCTGGAGTTTTTGAAAGATTTTGAGGTGGTAAATTTTTTATAAAGTGCTGTCAGAGTTGATAAAAAACAACGTCTATCACGACAATATTTACATTTTGTCAAAGTGACGTCACAAAACAACAAACGACATCCGCAAGGAACAGCTGCGCGTGGGTCAACCTTGTATTAATTCAACCATGACTGCAACCATGGTTGAATTAATACAAGGTTGACCCACGCGCAGCTGCTCTTTGCGGATGTCGTTTGTTGTTCCGACTGTGACGTCACCGTGGGCCCAAAATGTAAATACTGTCGCGAAAGACGTTGTTTTTGTGCCGATTTTGAGATCAATTTAAAAAAAAATTGTCCTCCTCAAAATCGTTATAAAGATCCCAGTAGCTTCAGCTAGTCTGTCTCTAAGTATATAGGGCTTATTGAGCAATTCTATAGTGTAAAACAAATAAATTCGAAACAAACAAACAGGGCCGACTTGCTGAGAGGCCGTAATCGGCAAGGAGTTCCTGTCCGATCATTCAGAAGAT
>NW_025945966.1:0-38837 GCF_000764305.2 Hyalella azteca | reverse complement strand
GAATTGCCATACAGGACGTCGGGACAGGATTTATTGTCCAGACGGAAACCAGACATTTGTCTCAATTATTCATTTGAGTGCATCGTGCCAGCTTGAGGCCGTAGCTCGCTGTCTCGCCAGCCACCGTATGAAATCCGCCGCTGCCTGGTGTCCATAGAAACGCTCGGATCTTGTTTCGCCTCGTAAAGAATAAAATTCGTGAAGAAATAAATTTTTTGCGCATTTTCTCATACGTGGAAAAAAAAGGCGCGATTGTGCTCGTCATGTCCGTCCGTCCGTCCATAATTCCTTGACTTCAAGTCAAGGACGGATGAGAAAATGCACTCTCTGTCACTCACTGCAGTGAGTACTGATCTAATTTTTTTGATAATTTGAAGATTAATTTATTTTGTGAAGATGTTGCGTGATTCCGAATACCGTCAACACTCACTGGATGTCATTACCGTGATGTTTTCGATGTAGCTACTTTCTTTGGATAACGAAACTCAGGAATTTTTTCCTTACTGCCAGAAACTTAGTCCAAAAATCATTTGTTCTAAGAACTACCCCAAAGAAAAGATAAAAACTCAACAGCCGTAATTTCTAAGGACATTTACGGTTACACGCTCTCTCGGGGGATATCGGAAAGCAATCCCTTAGTAGCTGCCTGGCACGCACTACCTGGAAATTAAAAAAAGTAAAGAAGTGATCGTAACAAAGCGAAACCTTACCTACAAGTGAAGTGTATATAATATTTATTCTAAAGTTTAATTTCGAATGAATTTCATTGTCATACAACACTGTTTTAAGGTTTTATTTTTCCTGCCGCATTTTTTTATTAAACTTGCCTGCTTGAATGACATAAAGTACATAGTACATGAAATTTATGTACTATGTACTATTTTACTGTACAAAAATAGTACTATTGATGTACCATTTATTTACATAAAATAAAAAGTAAGTGTATAAAATTTATTTCCGAGTTCCATTACAGCAAATATAAATAAATTTTTCATGCAAGAAGGTTATATATCGTCGATCATTGATTTTCTTCTAGTTCTTAATTTGCTAATCTAATTTTTCACAGTTGAAAAATATGGCAATTTGGTCACTAAAAACCAGTCCCCTCAGAGGGTTCGGACACTCAATTTGATTATTGGATTCACCACGACTTCTTCGCCTGTATCACGATAAATAATATTCATCGATGAATAATGAATATTAATAACTTATAATCATACGGGTCTTTACAATACATGTAGTAAGTACGAGAATATTCACTCGGTTGACCGTGGACAAATATATTCCGTTTTTCAGATCATGAATAATATTTAAACTTGTACCTATAATATCCGTTCTAGTCGCTCCTACAGAAGGCCTATGTCTTCATTTTAGAGCCTGTTCAACATAACACTGAAATGTTTGATGTATACCACGGAGATTTGACAAACCGTGATCTTAGAGACTTATGGTGCAGCATTGTGCAGAGACTTGTTGTGCAGTTTATTTCAGAGACATGAGATGCAGTATACTACAGAGACAAGAGATGCAGTATACTACAGAGGTATGCTACAGAGACATGAGAAGCAGTATACAACCAAGGCATGAGATGCAGTATACTACAGAGACATGAGAAGCAGTATACAACCAAGGCATGAGATGCAGTATACGACAGAAGTATGCTACATAGAGACATGAGTTGTAGTACACTACAGAGACATGAGAAGCAGTGTACCACAGCGACATGAGATGCAGTATACAATAACGACATGAAATGCAGTATACCACAGAGATAGGAGATGCATGTGTACAGAGACATGCTACAGAGACATGAGATGCAGTATCCTACAGTGATACGACATGCAGTTCACTACAGAGACATGAGAAGCAGTATACAACAGAGATACGATATGCAGTTTACTACGGAGACATGAGACGCAGCGTCCTTAAGACGTGGTATACAACAGAGACACAAGACGTGGTATACAACAGAGACATAAGACGTGGTATACAACAGAGACATGAGACGTGGTATAAAACAGAGATATAAGACGTGGTATACAACAGAGACATAAGACGTGGTATACAACAGAGACATAAGACGTGGTATACAACAGAGACGAAAGATTCGTTTGCTTGCAATGCAGAGCGACGCCCGCAGCGCCTCTCAACGCCTGCCAAATCGTCGCTCTCTTCTTTACGGTTCAGATAGCAAGGCAATTTACGGCCACGGCATTGTGCATGTAAACGATTTTCCGAAGAGGTTTCTGAAGTTATTTTTAGTGCAGGAATACAGTCATTGGGCGCCGAGCAGCAAAGCAACCAATCTCTTGAGGATATCGAGTATCTGATCATTGAAACCAAGATAATATGGTATCTCGGGTGACTCGTCCTTCATGTTGACTGACACTATACATGATAATTTTAGGAACATTCATTTATACGAACTAAAATAGTTCATTTCGGTATTATCTATGAGCTGATAAATAACCGGCGTCAAAGAGTTCAATAATAGAATTTGCTCACAAACCGCTATCCAAAAGAGAGGTTTCGTAATTTGTTTCAAAATTCATCTGAACTTTGCTACATAGGTCTAAAGGGTAGAGGTCTAACCGAAATTGTGGTAAATGAGCAATATTATTGTAATTTTCTATACTATAATAATCGCATAATATACTTTTTCCATTATTATTTTGTTATTTGGAATAATTAACAGCATACATATTAATTCGACTAAAATTTAACGATATCACTTGAATGAGATTTTATGAATTTATTATACACCACTTACATCGTGGCCAGTGAAATATTGAATGATGACTTTTATACAAAATGGCGAATTTTTCTTCATGTTTGAAAAATTAAATTCGTAAAATTTAAAAAATTCCTTTTCAAACCTAGCCTATCTATAATTGAAAGGGTTAATTGGAAAAAAGATATATCTCAAAATTTAAAAAATTTTTCTAAATTGTTTCATTAAACTTAAAACTTGAGATTTTTTATTGAGCTAACAATTTATAAATGAAGACCTAATAGAGAATTATTTGTTTTTCGAAATATATGTATAAATTTCTTACTCATATTGACGTAACAATGGTTTTTCTGTTAACATAAACCAAATTTGACAATAGAAAAACAATGCTTTTTCTATCACAAGAAATAAAAATTTGCATTAATTGGCTTTTATTTTGCGATGTTAAATACTGGTTATCACTATCACTGTCTTTAAGACTAGTGAACTTCAGATTCAATGTTGAACTCAAGCATGTATAACAACGCTTGAAAATTCATTTGTGAACGATTTGGCCGTAAAATGGTTCAATGATCAGGGTGAACTACTGTTTTTATTAATCAATGATCTAAAAAAACTGAACCAATGTGAGCTTTATAAGCATTTTTGAAAATCTAGCAAAACAGAATAATTATGTTGCCGCAGGAAAATGAGAAATGTGATTCCAGTTTCTATAAGGAATGGGTTGCTCATGTCTTCGCGGGACTTCAATGACTTTTGGACCATCATTTATTAGTTCACTTATTTTTTTCTATAATTTATTAGTTTTTTTGGTTTGCATCATTTATTAGTCTGATAAAACTAACGATTGCATATGATGCTAATTATATTAACGGATCATAAGGCCAGACATAAGAACACGGGATACACACGGGATACACTCTGGCTCAGTTTAATCCTCCCGTTCAAAAATTTCAGATGCGCTACTGCGAGTTGAATTGAAAATTTTGCCGAGCGTACAGATTGAAAAAGATTCATTTGTTTATAGGCTTAGCGTAGATAGTATTTTTTAATGACTTGCCGAGGAAGAGTCATTGCAGGAATCAATGCTGATTTACAGACACTTTTCGGTATGAAGAAATAGGCTTATCCGAATGTAATATAGTTATAGGTAAGGAACACATATTAACAGCCGTACTAATAATATTAACATGTCTTAATATCATTGATAAATATTATCATAGTGAACAAAAATCTAGCTTCTCTCAATTATAAATGAAAATGCACGATGAACGTATGCGTTGTCACATTCCTTCTCCGAGAAATCTATAATAATTATATCTGGTTTTATAATATATTTCTGGGTTTCATTTTGTTGCAGATACAAATTATTCATTGCATTAGCATCTTGATTCAGTATTTGAAATGAGTTCAGCGCAGCCGCCACCCCAACTTCTTCCGTTAGCGCCCCGACAGCGCCGGCTCTTGCTGAGATCGTCGCCCGCCACTTCCTCGCGCCAGCGCAGGCAAATCGCGAGTGCAGGCGTATGATCTAAAGCAGGCGTATGATCGCTCGTCGTATCAGAATTAAATTTCAACCGAGCTGAAATTGCTGAATCAAATTCAAATTACTGAATTTGAAAACAAGGAACATTGCGCAGAATTAGGCATACCATGCAGGCTCCCTCACCCCTACAATTAGGGAATTTTCTCCCTAGGTCTAGTTGAATCAGGCGTTCTCAGAAGATGTTTACCCAAAGACCTTAAGACCTCAATATTCTTCATGTAACAAGCACTCACAGTTCGTTTAGGGACAAAAAACCCTAAGACACGCAGAAAGCACCACTTTCGACGGTTATTAAGCGCCACCCATAGAAAGAAATTAACTGAGCTTCCTTGGGCTCGAGCCCTTGGCTAGGTTCTCTGATCTCAGCGCCGCTACCACTGTGCTAAAGTGGTAAAGTTACCGAATAATTTACATCGGCTGGCAGAGTAACTAACTGGTTAATAATCAATAGCACATAAGCTTGATTTCTACATGGTAAATATGGAATGAATTGAAATTGAATCTAAATTTGAGCAATACTTTTGAATTTGGCTGTTGGAAGAGAAGCCACGTGCAATTTCGCTGCCATTGTAGCGGCAGTTCTGGGCTAACAAGACGTAATCCGTTTTTAAATGGCCGTTAGGTTTATTCACTCGCGCCAGGTGTCATTGAGGAGCTTAGAGTCGTCCACAGCTTCATTCCGACGTTCAGCCTCTTTCGCGATATACCGAAAACTAAAAATCTGATTTCGATGTTAGATATGTAGAAATTTTAGTTACATTTGTCCTGCAATTAGTTTTTTTCTATGTCAATCAGGTTATTAGAATAACCTCATCCAAAATATAATAAGTTAATATTTTTTATTAGTGACCAATTGATATTAAATTAAATCTGTAGTTTTCATTAATATATGTCATTTTATATTCTTTTACTTAAGTCAAAGATAGAGTGAGTGTCAAGGAGAATGAGTTAGAAAATTATGAATAATTAACTTGGTATCTGAAGTAGACGTGATTCTTTCATAGATTATAACAATAATTATAATATCAATAACAAACGCAATACAATAAAAATAACAATAAATCAACTAACCACCAGGTCTCACCCAGGCTCGACTCAAATCTATCCCATTTATTATTAAAATTAATTTTCCATTAATTTTAACAAATTTAATTGATTACCAATTTTTTCCATTACATCACTAAAAACATTTGATGACGGCAAGCTGACCGATTGGTTGAAGTTCGCTCTAGGCGATCACAATTTTCGCGTCTGAAAATCGTCTCTGTTCAGAAATTAATCAATTATTAATTTTAATTAATTTATAATACAATGCTGCATTCAAAGGAAATTTATTTGCAGTAGTGCTGCGATAATTATAATTTCTACTTTGATTGACTATTCGGCGCATGAAAATTAAATATCAACCAAGCTGAAATTACTGAATCAAATTCAAATTACTGAATTTCAAAACATATTGCTAAATTTCACAAAACTGAATTTAAATCAAATTACTTACCACAGAAAAGATTCATTAATACAGAGAGAAGGCCGTATTCATTGTTGTATATTCCTGTTATTCGACTCTGGATAACAGCAAACCCATCATATCGCTATTGGTTTTATTCCTGAACTCTATTGCGGTCACTCAATATTGGATCTTTCTGAATTCGAGGCTGGATTTTCCTTTCGTTTGTAGACGGCAGCAAACATTGGACAGCCTGAGACGAGGACTTTAAATACAGTTCAGAAATTTGTACGAGAAAATTTAGAATGTTTTCCTCCGATCCCGTCTTCTTCTTTTTAAATTATTTTCACCCAGAATAATCCTGTGTAATTTCACAATGTATGAAAAAATCAGGTTCCTATTAAATATTTTTTTGAATTGCATTCAGTTTATAAGACATACAACGCGTGAAAGAATGGAAATTTTTCATATATCACTGATCACTTATCGCATTTATTTTATATAAATCATAATTTTGCGTAGACACACATGTTTCCCATGTTTATTTGTTTAAAAAAATTTCTTCTGCAAAACAACTTGAAAAACCAATGCACATCCGACTAGGATTTTCAAGCAACTTGAATTTTTTCCAAGTACCTATATGCTCTTTATGTGCAGCGATGTGAAGCAACATTCATTGAATCAAGGCTGGAAAATCTCCGAAAATGTAACGAAGAAATGACCTCTGTGTTCTGTTGCAGCTTCTGCTTGTCCAAAAAAGAATATCGATGCATATTTCAGAATACTATTCAAGCCATGCGATAAAAGATCAGTGAAAGAGCATCTCTGCTGGTAAATACATCAAAGGAGCTCAAAATTTTATTTTATAACAGACACAGCGCAGAGGATACGAAATCATATTCCCCGAGCGCAAATTGCAGCGCAGCTATATTTCTCGTAAGATAAATAACTCCACTTTGAGACGAGTCATTTTTCTCTATTCTCACAATTCAAACTTCTTCATTTCGCCAAAGCAAGATCTTGATCGGCTATTCATCAGCCTCTAAAATGCCACCGTATCTGATTGCTCTCTATTGTACAAAATGAGATTCCTTTTACTGGATCGTAAGGAAAAAATGCATTTGCTTATCTCCATTTCCTGTCGAATAGTTCTTAATTTTTTTCACATAGAACTACTCACGTAATAAATTATAAATTTTGGCTGAATACTTAATGACATTTCGAGTTCCGTAAAGAAGAGAAGGGAAATTTTTTGCGTTCTATTATAAAATGGATCTAAATACTGTCTGTGATAAAATACTGTCCGTGTTATACGAGCAATTCGAGAATTATACGTGCACCATACTTTCTGTACAACGGATGTGGTAATTAAACATTTTCAACCGATTTTTATGTTTTTGATGAGTACCCTAATGTTCCAATAACAACAGATTGGAATTTTTCCGTGTAACAATTTTCTAACTTTTGATATTTAATTTCGTTGTAAAATGAATAGCTCAGGCTTTTCTGCACTTGTGTAATTAATGCGTCGTCGACGATACGCACCCCATAGAAATTTATTTAAAAATCTGTTCTCTCACTTAAATTCCCAAGTATTTCAATACTCCTTGTTCTCGTAAACTTGTCCCATTGAAGTCATAAGTATACAAAACCTCTGCTAATCACAGAACAAATACACAACTGCAAGGGATACACGAATTAAATCGTTGTTTTCCTTGGTCAATTGTGCTTTAAATTGATACAAATAGATGCAAGTCAAAAAATTCGCCCAGTAAGAACAAAAGAACGAAAAATCAACTTCTACATCGTCAAAGAAAATACCACACACAATTGTGTACATAAAAAACAGTGTTTTGCCAGGACACCTTGCGCAATCTACGATTGCGTGATAAAAAAAGGCGTTTAAGACGGCACGCACGCTGCTCTATCATGTGGAAGTGTAACAGGTTTAGCGGTGGGACCATAAATGTTTTATTGCAATAAACTGCCGCATGGCAAGCCGACGACATACAATAAAGGCATGAAAACAATTTCTGAATATAATATTATACGTTAATTTAATAAGTGTAGTGTATTTGTCCGATCAACAATATTGTATTTTCGAGTTTTTTTGCATTCAGTGACATCGTCATGTTTGAAATGAGTCCACTAGCTTCAAATTGTAAGATGAAACGAATAAAACTATGATATTCTCCAAGACTAGCGATAAAAACCGTTCATCAGTGATATATGCTCTCTGGAGCATCATGGTACCGCTGTCTAAGGAAATTCGCTTTTTTAATTAAATGCCATGCAAATATAAGCGTATTTTTAAATTGCACAGACAGGAACTTCCCAAATAAATCAACAAAACAAAATAACTTTTGCATACGATGGCTGCGCAAAGAATGCCATCCGCTTCTGACTTACCAAATAAAATTTTTAAAAAAAGTTTGCAATTTCACTAGAAATTTTTGGTTATTGAGAAGTCTAAGTTGGCACAGCTTCAGCCTTGAATAAATAAAATCGCAAGCTCTTCACGACCAACAGAAAAAGCCATTTTAAATTCTAAATGTTTTCATGTCTTGAGTGGGTAGCCTGTTATAAAAAACTGTTAAAGAACTGTAATTTGATTTCTCATCTCACAAATAAGTAGTCAAATTAAGGTTTCTTAAAATTTTACATCCTGCTTTCATGCCTAGATAAATTCAATGGACATTGTTAGCAATACTCGATTGGGCTGATTGCAACCTTTCCTGATATTATTTTAACCTAATGCTGTGTGGGTTTATACACTTTTGAATTAAATAAAGATCTGCCCGAAAATACTTGAAATTAACCCAGACCATTCATGTATGGTACCACAGAAGTTCCCATCATATTTTGCCGGTCTGGTTTACAGTTACTTTTTCTTGAAATGAAAATTTACTGAATCTTTTTCTTTTTTATTGAAATGAGTGAATGCTGAATATGAATTTAGGACTTTGGCTTCGTATCCAAATCTTGCAAGAAATTCTAGTAATATATCCATGCAACAATTTTGATAGCTGTTCCATTAAAAACTGTCGCTTTTTTCCATTATTATTCCTGACAACTTGTCGGTGAGTTGTTTCGCTCCTACGAAACCTCTAAATGCGATATTTTTTTCGTGTTTTTTTTTCGTAGGGGAAAATTAATGGGATAGATGAAATATTTCTGTAACGTAAACATCTGCTGACTGGCGGCCATATAGTGATAACTCTACGGGTTTGATTTTGAAAGTCTACAAGCGTGAATTCCACGCTGTTTCGAACTTTATTTTCAAAAAGTTCGTTTCAATGCACAGAAACTAAGAAATTTATAAATTCGTCAGTGTGTTGACATAGTAGATGGCTAGGATTATTATTTATAAGAGTAATTGATGATTTGGTTTTATTTAGAATGCGTAAAAAAGTTATGCATTTAATTAGGATTTAATTTTGTAAATTCGTTTTAGAAGGAATTTCTACCTTGCTTCGTACAGTAGTGCGGACCAGAAATTATTATTGTATTGGAAAGTGAAGAAGACAGAGCCTCCATAAATAGCGCTTGGTTACTCACTATTAAATTTTACGTGCTGGAGTGTGAATTGACTGGCTCACTTGTGTTATAGCTTATTCGCATCACTAGAAAATTAGAAATTTTTCAGTCCGACGACTTTTATTTCCATAAACAGTTCATTCGAACCTGGTAGAACCCCAACAACAGCGTGAACTCATTGCTTTGTTTTACTCTTCAAAATATATCAATTAGATCGTCGAAAGAATTTGATTTAATTTTAAATACATGCGCAATAATTCTGGAATTGAAAGGTTACCTTTTAACATTTTCAGCGACTGATCGAACATGCTTAACAATTTGGAAGTATCGGCCTGTTTATTGTCTTTCCATTTGCAGAAAAATTATTCTGGTCAGGTCAGCCCATTACGATCGTTATTTTTTAACTCACATTAATTTCCATATAAAAAGCCAAACCTTACCAAGGAGTTTTCCTCTGAACATCGGGCGAGATTCTTCATTAGAATGCAATGGCGGTCGCAAGGAGCCCTATCTAATTAGCCGACATCGTCGAAAAGCAATTTTTGAAGAAGAAACTTCTCTCGTGCGCAATTTAGATTAAAAGTTGCAATTTTTTTCAGGAAATCAATGTTGCCTTATGGGTGGCCACGCGAAGATTAGGGCATGGTTCACTGACACAAATTTTCTCAGTGTAGTGGGAGAAAGAATAAACTGGAAATTCGAGGAATTTGGGCACTTATGCTGGAGGAATTCCATACACAGAAGCATTAAAAAAAGTCAAGTAGGAACTCACATGCTTGCTGCCTGATGCCGGCGCTATAGATTGTTCACATACGTGGATTGTGTTTACACCAGCAAATATAGAGACTTCGCTATTCAGTAGCAATAATATTGTCGTTATCAAATATCCGCCGTTAATGTTCTATAATGGATAGCTCTACTGGGACTATTGTAGGCAGTTAATATAATCAATGTTCATAATTTTGCGTTCTAATCAATAAAACTGTTGAATAAATACAATTCAAACGCTCATCCCTCAACAAAATTTGTGGACCGCCTAGGCTTCGGTGAAAGAATCGTTAAACTCGGCGCAAAGTTATTCCTGGTATGTTTGGCCACCCGATTGAAATCAGCTTCTGGTCAGAATCTCGTTCCCAGCTTTATTGTCACCTGAGGGTATGAGAAAAGTTGGCTGAGCCGTGTCAAACCGACCTTGCAAGTCATACCGAGCTTTTTTCTTTTATATGCATCCAATTCCATCGTAAATGAAGTCTAGCTAGAAATTGTACGGTCGTCTAGCCAGAATGTTCGTATTTCTTGCAATTTTAAAGAAGGCTTAGGAACAGAAATAATTTAATATTAGTAAAATGATTATAAATAATATTTTCAAATGTTTGCATAGTTTAGAATAAGTTCAGTACGCGAAAAGTTTTAGACCAATCAATTTTCAGCCTAAGAAAAAAGTTAGTAATAAATATAATAATGAATTAAAAATAATAATTCTATGTTATAGATTAAAATAATATACAATTTAAAACCAGGTTGCGTTACGAGTATCAGCCATACCAGTGCCTCTATTCTATAATATTTCCATTGGGTATTGGAGCGCATTGCGTGCGCTAGGGCCGTGTTCTAGCTTCAGTACTTTTATGTTGGAAGCTAAATACTCAACCGTTATTTTGCCTGCCACGAAAAAGAAGAGTTAGGGCGCCTTCAGCACAATATTATAGGTCCGGATTCCAGTAATTTTTCAGACACTGGAAATTTTTTCCTGGCTTCAATTCTATTTTAAGCAGTCTTTTTGAATTATGCAGTGTCTCAATTTTATGCAGTCTTTTTGAATGAAGAAAAAAAATTAGCAATCGAATTTTCATAGTTGGCGGAATTTGATCAGAGATAACTAATTTTATTATTATCCTAGTGATTTACACATATAATTATATTATATTTTGGTATTTTATATTGCAAAAAATATTAATGGAACGACAGCGTTGTTATCAACGTTATACATCAAAGCAAATCATTACAATTCGGTATATCAGCAACTTATATATGTATCTATCTTACAGTTTTACAATAATCTAAATATTTGTTGGTATGTATATAGTGGTTTGTGCGTTTGTCGGTCTCCTTATTTGTTTAAAGCCTAGCACCGTAAATATATAGTGGTTGTTGGGGCCCGTATCCAAGATACTCATCGCGTCGGGATATTGCCTGCATCTGAAAATTTGCTCTTTGTGAGAGAATAGCGAGGCATTACATAATAGGAAAGAATGGATTTGTTATAAAATTTATTTTGATTTTGAAACAATTAAGGAGAAATATAATTTAGGAGTTTAAATAAGAAGGCTCCTCTCAGTTTGTAAAGCCAGTCAATTAGAAAAAAATAAATAAATAATGAAAATTGAAAGCGAAGTTGAAATGTTAGTTTTAACAAATCATTCTTAAAATCAACAGATGTGTTTTTTTACTATTTTATTTCGTATTTTTCATTGTTAACAAAGGCAGTTGAGGAGAGTGAATTGAACAGAAAATATAAGAAATTTATATTGTATAGCAAGATTTTAAGAATTTACGGGCAAATTAGTGGATTTTATGTTTCTTGGACTCATTTGTTTTTATCTTGCTAATTTTTTACTATTTTTCACTACTTCTAAGGATTTTAAAATGAAATAAGAAGGCGACGATCCCATATGGCAAAAGGCGCACTTTGTTAATCAATCAGGCATTAGGGAGAAACATAAATCATTAATTACGGACCTCAATCTATTTTACTTGATAGAGATACAAATTACAATATTTTTCGTACTATTTTCCAGCGCTCTAGGCACCTGACAGGTCTCTGGAAATTCATGAGCTGTTTTTCAGCTCAGCAGGCTTATGCAGAGCGTCGTAGCAGGCAGCTCCACCGACTAACATCCTGCAAGCAACACGACCAGTTGCCGAAACTTGGCCGAGTGTTTCACAAGTTTTCCCCCACACATAAGTTTCTTTTCCGACCACAAGAACGTCGAGGAATTTTGTGACCATTAAGAGAATTCGTGCTGAGCGGAGTGCACGTTGCCTGAAATGTTATTTTTTAAATTTATTTTTCTTGGTGGTAAATTCTTCGTGATTTAATATTTTATTTCCTAACGCATATTCGATATTTCTCCAGTATAGTAAAAGACACACACAAAATATTCATTATTTTATGAATTGTACAGAGAATTCATCGCAATACATTTACCAGTAACTGAAGAAGAATGTTGTTACAGCGCGCAAAATTTCAATTAAACATCAAATAAATAGAATTTAGAAGCAGTCTAGATTGCATTCACATTAATCTGTTTAAAAATATTCGAAAAATCTCTAGTTTACCAAGATGTTCCTTAACGAATCATCATCAGCATGACAAATAGTGACTTGGTGGTCACATTCTTAAAACTTTTAGGATTTCTTCGTCTTTCTCATTTGTGGAAAAAGGTGCTATTGTGCTCGTCATGTCCGTCCGTCTGTCCGTGACTTCACGTTTTCGTCGACGAAAAAATGAGCTCTCTATCACTCACAGCAGTGATTACTGAGTTTTATTTTCTTTTACTTTGCTGGACTTGAGGGACTGAAAGATGTTCCAATTTTATCAAAGATTTAAATTAAGGAAAATCTGTAGTAACACAAGTTTAAACGAAGGCCCTGTTGAAAATAGTTCCTTTCAATTAGTTACTATAACAATTTTCGAAGCCCTTCAACATCTAATTATTCGGAAAAATGCGTTACTTGCGAACGAAGGAAAATTCTCATGAATGGCTATACTTATGAAATAATTAGAAACATGACTCGTCAGACGTTTTATTTCCTCAAGTGTCTCAATTTTTTATTCAAAACTCATAATTAACTGAAGATTACTCGCTTCCCTGAGATTCCTTCCCAATTAAGTTCCAAGTTGACATTTTTGAAAACGTGTTTGCATTTGCACCCTCAATTAAAATGGTCCGTCGGAAGTTAATTTAGAGGAACGACTGGAGATGAATTTGCACAACTGGAAGGAATTTAGAGAGCTAATTTATCCTGCGACGAAGGAATTGCTCATTTGGCGAGTGCTTTGAAAAATCGGTTGCAAATATGGACGAATATTCGGAGCTTTTCAGAGCGGTGATGAGGAGAGGGCTTTTGTTTGGGCGCGCGCCGGGCCAAGTTGTCTGCCAAAAATGCCAAGATTATTTTTTTTTTGGTATTTTTAATGAGGTGAACTTCTCGAGATGTTCCTGATGCTTCACTTATGTGGTCAATAATTAATTATTATCAAAATATCCGTACTATAATAAAATCAAGATCAGCAATAAAAAACTGAGGAAAACATTTATGACACGTTAACTGCTCCAATTCAATGGACTACAAATTTTCTATTCAATTGACTGCCCTAGACATAGAATAATTTTATTTACAAGGAACCCCTTCATCAAATCACACATATACTTACATCAGAAGAAGAATTAAACTAAAATCTACATTTTTTATGGATAAAAATTAACAGAGGCGTTGAATAATAGTCCTGTACCAGCGTTAACTTGCTGTGAATTTTATTGCAAGAACAAGTGTGACGAAACTCAGCACTTCTTTATAGAGGTATGGTTAAGCTGTTCTGATGATATATGTTCTGTTTTCTGCTGTAATTTGTTCTGTATTATTTATCTGCTGTAATATGATTGGAGCACAGGACCTTGTCGGGATTACTTCATTGGTAGGGATCTTCTCTTGTTGAAGCCCATTACCTTTCATCCACTCTTGTGCTCAGTTAATCTTGTATTCGGGTTACTTAAATATTATTAGATCCCCGCAAGTATTAAATACCATGTTTGTCGATCTTCGTTTTATTTCATCAATCAATAAATTTGTTGCGCAAGTAATTTATTTAAACCTCGCCCTGCAGGTTTACCACAATATCGCATATTCTTACTAAAAGTTTTCACTGGAAATTTTTTGTCAACAAGTGCAGCAACTGCCCGTTCTGTAATGAGTTGCAATCATTCTTTTATCCTGTTCATTCTGTTCTTACTATTTGATCTCTTTTTCTGCTTAATCGCGTTTATCCTGTTTATATCGTTCATCAACTTTATCTAGTTTATCCTGTTAATCATGTTTACTCTAATCGTCAAATTATTCGTCCAGTTAATCAACAAACTACTTTGATCCCACAAATTCTCAATCCAGACACATTTGAAGTCTCTTCAAGCGCCCGATGGCATATAAGTGGCCTTCATCAATTTTAAAAGGCTGCTAATAAAATATCCAAGTGGGCTTCGCCGCGGCCCCGTTTCAGGTAAGAGGCGCGCGGACTTTAGAGGCTCTCGCAACAACCGTAGGCGTTAACGTGTTTTAATTTATGTATCTATATTCCAGTTTACATATTAATGATTCATTTTATAGTTATATTTCGGTTTTATATTTATATGCCAATTTTAGTATATAATTATCAGTGTAATATAAAATATTTTTAATTTAGAATTATTGATCAATAAATCAGTTTATGTATTAATATTAAGTACAGATAGTTAGATTGTCATTTCCAATCAGATCTTTATTCCATTTATTTCAGTTAATATAATTATGTTTCGGATTTAATACAATTATTGTAAATTTGCACAAAGACTAGTAGCTCAATAAATTTTGCTGTATTTTGTAACCTAAATTTATATCTGAGTAAATGATTCGTGTTTATTGGTAAACTTCTGACAAATTATTTCTTTTCTTTACTTCCAATATTATTAAATTAAATATCGTACACGATTTATCATAATATGGACAAATATTACACTAAACCTTTTGATTGAGGTGAGCGCTATAGCATAATGTTAATTATATATGTAATTTATATAACACAATTCTATTATTTGAAATAGGATGATAGAGCAATATAATTTTTATCATTCTGACTACAATAAGACGATAGTTTATTAATTACATTATTTTGATCCACTTGTTTCCGGGGGAGGGGAGAGGCTGGAAATTGGGGGTGGGAGCATAAGGCGGAGGGCAGCAAATGAATTAGCAGGGGTGGAGCTGAATTCAGAATAGAATTCCAGATCTAATATTAAATTCAATAACAATAGACTGACAAGCCGAGGGCACAGTAATGAATGCACTCCCCGATCCAATCGTCAGGTACGAAGCATTTGATTGGATCACGAATGGTACAGCGAACCAGAATTATTATAAGAGCCTCAACTCCAATATTCTTTTCTTCATTAAGCTTCATAATTGTAATCGGAATAATAATGAATATATTTATTATTTTCTAGGCATTCATATTCGTGACAGACACCAGCAAAAGTCGTACTCAGGCAACAGTCAGACACAAACAACAGTCGATTACATTTGACCTCGTGAAGCGTATCGAGTGAAACTCGCACGCTATTCTTTTATATAAACTTTCATATACATGAAAATAATTATGGTAATACAAATTAACTCTGGGCATGCAAGAGAGTAAATTAATGTCAGAATCAATTTTCAAAAATGCATACTAAAGATCCAATTTCGGTGAAATGTAGTCGAAAACTTGAGAATTAATTAAAAGTTTGCTATATCGCCACAATTGGCATTAGTGTTGTCAGGGATGAATTGGTACTCTTTTTGATAATTAATTATTCACACTCAGTTATAATCATGGAAAATTAAATTGCCTTACAAATAGTTTTTTTCATAAACTTGCTATCACTGGCCGTTTTTCATTTCATTACCGGGCGTAAAAACTGCTCATACGGTATGATATAAAACAAAAATTTTTTGATGAATTAAAGCTGGCGATTTATATAATGGATTTAGCGGTAAACCATGAAAAATAATACTGAATCATCTACTCTAGGATACAAGTAAAGGCCTTGAGAAAGTAAGTTATACTGAAACTATAGCTTCAGCATGCAAATTAAAAACCTTTATCTAAAACTTTTCTTGGTTTGAAAGGCTCGATACATTTTTCGAGCCCTAGGGTTATTAAAAAACTACACCGAGCACTGTGTAAGAAAATGCGTTACTATATGGTCAACGACGAAAATATACTCGAGGGTGTTCAAAGATGTGCAACATATGTAATTCCAGGCTTAGAGGGCAAGTTTCATGAAAAACTATTAGAAATTATGAAGTTTCTTAGTATATGCTATCGACGTCTGCGCGGCGACCTCATCGAAGTATACAATTATACTCATTGCTTATACATGATTACAGACGGTTTACGATAATATAAAACAGGAACCTACACCAGAGGCCACGGACACAAACTAAAAAACCGTGGTGCCACCCATCCATGCGACAATACTTCTTCTCGCTTCGAGTCACCGACATGTGGAACAGCCTCTCTGAAAACATCGTTGACGCTCCGAGTATATATGCGTTCAATAACAGACATGATGGAGCTATGCAGGAGTATAGATTTCGACTGGAACTACTTCTCATCCAGAGGTGGGCAGTAGCGCGCTACATGTAGCGGCCGCTACATTTTCAATAGCAGTAGCGGTAGCGGCGCTACATTCAAGCAATTGTAACGGTAGCGGTAGCGCCCACTACATTTAGAGCATATAGCGGTAGCGGCCGCAACATTTCAAAGTAGCGCTGCCCAGCTCTGCTCACATCTCACCGTACTAATTGTTTCCTGTTCACCAGCAACTTAGCTTCAACGTCCGTTAATTCGGTTAGACCTGGTCAGAAGGCTAGTCCCCATGATCTCCAAGAGACAAGTCATGAGCATTGTATGAATCGACGACAGGCCAACCTGACTTATACATCAACGCCGATGTATATGTCATGTCATGTGTTATAAGCCATTCATTTCTCTTGAGTGTTGATAATAACTTGGCCCCGATTATGCGTGGCGTAACGATGGTGGGATACCCAATAATCGACCCTTAAATAAAATAAATAGAGGGGACGATTAACAAAAAAGCTCCCAATTGATCCTGAGAGGCCAACGTGAGAATTTGAATGCATCAGAATAATAAAATACTTAAAAAAAAAATTTTTAAAAAACCACGTTTTTCGTGTGGACTAAAAAGTAGAAAATAAATTATGGTTCGCCCCAAAAAAACGTGTGTCTGGCAGATTTATGATTAAAGCGAAAAGCACACAACACTTAAATTTTGGAAATTTGATGGTGAACGTACAGCCCGACCCACGTTTTTTTGGGGCGAACCATAATTTATTTTCTACTTTTTAGTCCACACGAAAAACGTGGTTTTTTAAAAAGTTTTTTTTTTTTAAGTATTTTATTTTCTACTTTTTAGTCCACACGAAGAACGATTAAGACTTGATTAAGTATGACTTGACTATACGTATCGATGATACGCAGCGTCAGCGCCTGCTCGTCTATAACGTGAGCGCCCGCACGTCATACTATATATATACTTTACTCAATTAAACTAATTTCGGTCTCTAATTACTAGTTTTTATGATTGTATCTGAAATTGTTAGGCGAAAATAGCCTGCATGCCGAATTTCAGATCTCTAGAACAATCAGAAGTGGGCTAATTTTCGTTGTCAATGTTAACAACAAACAAACAAATAAAACAAACAAATAAACAAACAAACGCGAAGCTAAGCTAAGAAAAACGTGTTAACAATCATATTATTAAATCAATTAATTGAATGAAGGGTAATAAATCAAATTGCCTCTGGGATTTTCATTTATGCACCAGTTTGTTACATCTGTAAAAAAAGTTGTGAATAATGATTGAAAACTATGAATATGATTAATATGGGAGTTTTATGAACTGACTAAAGTTCAAACACACTCAACAGGTAATCTCTCAAAACAAAATAGATGGATTTACATTCTGAGGTGGGGAGGGCCGATTGGGTCTAGAGCGCCTCGGGAATGGTTAGGAGATAAAAGGGTGAAGTACTAAGCTAATTCAATATAATCCCGTGTATGTGCTACTCGGAAATTTTTTCTGATTTGTTGTGGGAATGTGGTTACCAAACGAATATCGGTAAGCTATCGGCGTATAACGCTATTGTTTAGAAGGTCATGCTCAAGTATATACCAGAATATATTCAAAATATTAAAGATGAGCACCATGCCTACATCATCGATGCCTCGCCGATCATCCATAAATGCACCATCAATATCTCGCAGATCATCCGTATAAGCACCATCGATGTCTCTTCGATCGTTCATCGATGTCCATCGTTGTCTCAATCGATATTTATTGTCGACATCAGCGATGCCCTTTTGAACTTTCCCGCCGATTGCCATCAATGCGCCACCGGTGTTCCGTCAATAAAACATTCCATTGATTCACGAAAATACTGAATGAATTTGAAGCTTAGGAGTATTACCATCTTAATTTATGAAGCCTGTAGTATGGCAGCCTGGATATTTCCAGTATCGAGCCTCATTACATGCTGGGAGAGAAATTATTACCAAAAAAGAGTAATGAAAACATTCTCTGCGATATTAAGCCCCGTGATAAAAGAAACTGATGTCAGCTCAGTGTACACTCGGTTGAAATGATGCTGCCTGTAGCTATAATATACAATAAATTGCTAATATGAAATAGAAAATTCATATCCAACGAGATGATTTTTGTTTCGAAGGATAAAAAATCCTACAACGAGAGACAAATTCCCTGTTGGACGATATGAATTTTACAGCGATCGGAAAAGTTGTAAAAAACTAGAAAGGCATATAGTAATTTGTCATTGAGAAAATTTGAAAGGTAGATTTGTATTGATTTATTCTCCTTATTCAAGTCTTTATGTAACAGCGGCTATGGCTCATCATATCTACCTGAATGATTTTTTTAGGGTTTGCTTTTAAAAGCCTGTAATGGCTGGTGTTGTTGAAACGTAAGCAATTGTTGCTTGCAACGTTTATTATGCCACTGAATGAGGTACGGAGCAGGACGGCGCTGAGTGACAGACAATGAACAATGAGCTCATTCATACATTTCAAGGATGGTGTGTACAGACAATGTCGCATTCAGGATCTGCTGTGACAGTCACGTGCGGGAATGTCATTTGAAATGACCAAGCCTCGGGAAGTGCAGAAGATAAGGAATCGCATTGACCGAATAAGGTGATTGATGTTATATTCAGGCCTTTTGCCGCTTATTGTGTTGACTATTGCAGCACCTTAATGCCAATGATCTATACGTAGGAATACAATTTTTGGAGAGAAGAATTTTTATTCCAGTAGGTCCCTTGCTCTTAAGACATAATATCACTCGTTTGCTTGAATCGCAAATTCACTAAAAACTTAATAGCAAAGAAAACTCCACAAAAATTCATAGTATCTTTAAAGAAAACGTTTCGGAGTTCAGCTCCATCGTCAGTTCGAAAATTCTAGAACACAGATAAATCAGTAATTAGTACAGTCATGATTGCAACGAAATTCCTAAGCTGTAAAACCTATCTATTTACAATTTCAAGCGGTAAGAGCTAAAAGCTAAATTCAAACTAGGCCTCTGTTTAAAAATATACAATGATTCTGAAATGCGCAAATCAGTAACACCGGAACTGGAAGCTAAAACTTTGAAGTCACTGTCAGACACTGGAACATCGCACTGCTCGGCGTGAGCCCGCACGGCTGAATGAGGGGGGCGCGATAGTAAGTTACCAGTTCTATAACTCCTGCCCTTATGTTCTGCGACCCTAGAATAAAGATTGCGAGACGTCATCCCGACGTACGCAGATGCACATCGTGCACAACTATATTCATAAACTAGNATATTTTTAAACATAGGCCTAGTTTGAATTTAGCTTTTAGCTCTTACCCGCTTGAAATTGTAAATAGGTAGGTTTTGCAGCTTAGGATTTTCGTTGTATTCTTGACTTGTACTAATCACTGATTTATCTGTGTTCTAGAATTTTCGAACTGACGATGGAGCTGGACTCCGAAACGTTTTCTTTAAAGATACTATGAATTTTTGTGGAGTTTTCTTTGCTATTAAGCTCTTAAGACATGCTATGTGTGAGCCGCATCATTGTCAGTCAACTCTACTCTGCGTATTATCTTCAGGGCATAATAGAATAAAACGAGCTTCGTGATTAGAAAAAAAAACAATGCATGAAAATGGTACGCATACTTTAAATTTCTGTTAAGTGAACATTATCAGACTAAGGGTCCCAAACGCAAGCATGAACTTTTTGAAACCTTCGGAGCAAATGGAATTGGAGAACAAAATAAAAGCTCATCTTAAGTCATGAATCATGAGGTACCAGCTTTTCGATTTATGAATGTCATTTCAAACACAATTTGAAGTCTCCAGTGACAAATAAAATGTAATTCTGATTCTTTAATTGCTACTATACGACCTTTGAATCGGTATCGTCTTTTTAAACATAATTTTTGCCGCTTTAATAAAACTCCAATGAATTCTGGAATATGAACTGAAACTGCGCATTAATTCAGTACATTAATATTATTTTGATAATAAATGGAATCACCAGCTTTATGTCAGGTTGCGGCAGTCATTATCTTTTCGCATAACAAGGTACGGATGTCAAAACAGTTTCGAATCATTTGAAACATTTCAGTTTGCCGAATATTCTTTGAAATCTTTCGACTTTGGAACCTTTAGAAACCACAAACCTCGTTTTATACCGGCATCTCTTTGTGTTTCATGAAGCAAGAGAATTTCTATGGGTGCTCTTTTGATCAGTTCTTTGGGCATAATAAATTCTCAAGAAATACGAGTACTTTTTCTATTGAACACTGTACTATCGAAGACGCCTTCAATGATATTCGAACAAAGAACACTGCGCATGCAACTAGAAAACTTTTTTGAATTATAAACAAAGATTTTAATCCTCCAAAATCCTGTAGTTTTTAATCATTCATTAAATATTATTATTATTATTCATTCAATAATCCAGAAAATTATGGGTTTATTCAACAAATATATATTTGTTTTAGGGATTTCTGTACAAATTTTACATCACAAACTTCATTTTGAGTTTTAATTTATGCAGATTATCACCATTTCCTGCCACTTACAATGTAAAAGATAACTTCTGAGCTGTAAAACGGATATTTCTAAGGAGCAAATTAAATACTTCTGAGCAGTAAATTGAACAATTTTAAGCAGTTAATTGAATACATCTGAGTTGTACAGGTGAAACTAATGAACAGAAAATTGGATACTTTTGAGCTCTAAATTATAAATTTCCGAGCAATAAATGTATTAGACTGAAAATTAAATTCAGTGATCGCTGTTGAAATGATGAAGCTTATAAGTTTAGCTGATTTTTTCCCGTTAAATGATTTCTACGCAACTATACAAGTTGAGTTTGAATATTAATATTTACAATAATCCGAACTTATCATAACAGCGTGACAAATAAATTTTAACGTGGGTAATAAATAATAATAATAATACGAACTGATAAATTATGATAACTAATAATTAACTGATAAATTATGATATGATATGATGATATGATAAGAATCTTTATTTTGAACTTGATGCATCTAACAATAAACAATGTGAAGAAGAGGAGCTAGGTAATCTGTAGAGTACTTCAGGGCAAAGAGTGTCTACGGGAATTTCTTATTAAATAATTGTTTTGATTGTTCTTTGCACATCCACTGAAGAATTTTTTCCAGTAAAAAAATATTGTCATCTTCAATTTTGCAGTTTAAAATTTACTGATACTAAATAGTTGGTAGTTTATTTATTCAGTTAAAAACAATAGGATTCCTAAATCTATATATATCTTCTATGCAATAAATTAATTTGCTTATTATAACTCGGAACTTGGCACCGGTTTACAATAATATTTCTAATTAGTCAAGAACTTGAAAATAAATGAAATTTAAATAAACTGACCACTATTTCATTGAAAATAATGTGTGTTTATTAGGTTTTCTTCTTGTTTTAAAATTTTAGGCTAATTTACGATTTATAAAAAGTATTGTTGTAAATAAAATCATTTCAGTCTATGCTACTAAAGTTTCCACTTTAAATACCCTTTGACGTATTCTCAAAATGCAACTTTATTATTTGAAACTATCTGTGACTTCAAAATGTTTTGCTGATCAGTACGACAAAAATTACAATTTGACCACTTGTGCTCCTCAATTACGCAGGGCTCGGGTAAAACCTCACAAATGTAAACCACTGAACGTACCCAGTAAAAAATCTTGACTGGAATATCCGCGGTTATTCCAAGCCTCATGGTCAACCGTCCCTGGGTAACTTATAATTTAGATTAAGGTCTTCGGGCTCTGGGTATGGTCATTTTAGCAGAGCTTCCCTTAGCAAATAATCAGCAAGTCCTCAGTAAATACTCATATGCTTCAGGAATGCTATAGGGAAATTTGGTGCATTGCAGCATGCTGGGCTTAGGCCAACTGCATAGAATATTATATTTTTTAACTTTACTACATTGGAAAAGGTTCATGTATACTATTTTATTTAAAAGTTAAGAAATCACATTTTTGAAGGACATACCATTCAATGTCTTCGATTTGATCGGTCGTTTCGAACGATTTTTTTTAATTATAAAACGTTACATAGTTCCATGAAAACAACTGCATTTTCATGTTCAAGCGCGTAAAACTGGCTAAGGAAAGTGCATTGAGAGTCGAGCATTTACTTGCAAAAACTGGACCCCGCTGGTGAAGATGCGTTCTACATGAAAACGATGATAACAAAATTATTACTAATTTTATTAAAGTTATCACACACTTTTCGGTATACCATTCAGTGAAAATTAATTCAAAACAACTTTTCAAATTTCGTATGTATTATTAAAAGTATTTTCACAACCTATTCTATAATAGTTGGCGGTTGAATGGAAACGAATGACAGAGGCATTACAATTTGCATGTTGAAGAGGTACGCTCATTGTGATTTGCGCTCGCTGATTGAGAAGCTCGGAATTAATTAATACGATTCCTCAGCGTAGTGGAATGATTAGTAATTCCAGATGCCTTCATCATAATTGTTCCGTGATCAAAGGAAGGCACTCGCACGGCTGCGCTGCGGAGTGATAAGCAAAACATTAGAATTGCTGGAGCACTTCAAAGCAAAGCATATTTTCCTTCTCATCAGAAAGAAAATAAATGTTTTGGGAATTTTTTTCTTGTTCTATTGAAACGTTGTGACCATAGTCCACTATTCCAAGGAAAGTTGTAATTTTATTGCTGATATTCTGTCTGATATATCAACTGGTATTTTATCTCTAATGTTTATATTTTTTAAGAAACAATTCAAACCAGCGCGAAAAGGAAAATAGTCTGTGCATATCAGATACGATGTTATTTGAACTCAGATTAAGAAACCTTTTAATGAACAAAACAGCTTTTTTCGATGGTTTCGTCTTTTTTCTAAATTCATTATCAGTCTGATGTAGCAATTTTTTACATCAATGATATGCACAGACATCAATGATTCCCGAACTCGATTTCAATTCCCCAAATTTAAATTTCATTTCTCCAATGAAAATCAGTCTATTGGAGATGATAGAGATCTGTAATGCAATCAAATCGAACATGGTTACTTTGCAGAGAATTCGTCTCAGGTTCTCAGTGGGCTAATAATACAGGATAATAAATTCTCACTTGGTCTTGCATTTTGATGATGTATCAATAGTACTTGAGGCTTGAGTCAGAAAGCGGACTCTTGACAAGAAATAACAAAAATAAATGAATTTAATGTGTGATGAATCGGATCGCTAAAGCAATATACAAATGCGGACGCATCGATATGTACACAAGGCTACAATTATATTGCCAATGATAAAATGACAAGAGATGAACACGGACAAAACATGAATAAATCGTAAATAACACTGCACACCCAAAAACCACCAAACCAAAAACCGGACCCACACCTTGGTTATGTGGGTTTCGGGACAGGAAAGAACATCAGTGAAGCCTATTCTCCGGAGCCAACTTACGAATTTCTCGGGATTGAAATCACAAATCCATGAATACGTAAATACGTAAACAAAATCAGTAAGAAAATTAATAGCAGACTATTGCTCGCCACTTCACCTTCACTAAGTGTGTTGAAATAGTTAAGGCAATCCTGTCAATAAGTTGTTACCAATTTGATTTTCATCGAGAGCCTGAAATAATATTTCTTAACAGGTAAGCAATTCAGTGTGTAATTGAAAAATAAAACTAATGCTAGCAATTTGTTCTGATATTGGATGAGTTTGAGAACCTTTAATATATGATGACTGCCATTCGCGGGAGCGTTGAAAACCTTTAATATGTTATGACTTTTATGTATGGGAGCTTTAATTGAGAACCTTTTAAATATTTTAATCATTATATTGGTGAGCTTTATTATTTTCATAACCCCGAGAAAGTCAGATGTGCATTCCTAAGAATTAGCTTATTTGTAAATTAGGTTTGCAATGAGTTATATGATATATCCAGGAAAAATTCACTACCGGTGAAATTTATCCTTTCGGTTTAGTATCTTGTTGCTAGAGAAACTATTTTTTCTAATTCGTTTAAATATGAGTTTTACATATAATGTTCATGTAGTTTCCCATTAGACAGATCGAATAAAAAATTAAAGGATTTAATGGCTAAAAATCCTTATTCTCCACAAAATTAATGCAACCATCTATAGAACTTCAGTTTTGGATACTCACATACTGTTAACTGCCAATAAAAATGTTCTATTTTATTTCTATGACAAAATTTTGTAACAATCTTCGATTCCCATTGTATAAGTCATTGAGTGGCCATCGATAAATCATCAATAATTTAACTATAATGTAGATTTTATCCTTTGTTTTATTAAAAAGTATTGAAATAATTATCGGTGCATTAGACCGCAGTGAGTGGCCGCCCACTAATCACCTGTTATGCGTTGTCCCTTCAAAAAAGAGTTGGAGCAATTGCATGTTAGCGTACCGGGCCATGATATCAGCCATTGAGTGGCCATCGATAAATCATCGATGATATACTCCCCAGTGAGGGCACGTGGGCCGTAATCGGTTCCCAAGGATCAGTTGAAATTTTGTTTGCGTCGCGTCGAAGGCTCAAATTAAGGCCATCCTTCACTGTCTCGCTGCCATGAATCGGCGAGCGGATCGATTAAGGATTTTGGACAAAATAGTACCTTGTAGTCAGTTTGCCAGCGGCAAGCCGTCTATCGTATCCCATTGAGTGGCGAAACAGCAATAATTTTAAACAGAGAATTTCAAATCATTGCTAACTGACTTCTTAGGATCAATAATATAATTAAAGTTGTCTATCTCGTTGACTTTTCTCTCTCACGTTATTCGTAATAATCATATTCTTTCTTTGGTTTTAGCCAAATCAACGCAAAAAATAGATGTTCGCCAGTCGAGCTCAATATCATAGCCATGGTTTTAGTTATCTGTAGTTCTGTAGTCTCGTAGCGACTGCGCAGTGGTAACGCAGAGACAGCGCAGTGCCACCGCAGCATCAGCGCAGAGTCAGCGTAGCAGTACCAATCTCACTGACTTGGTGCTATATCGAAGAGTACGTCGATGATTTTGTGCTGATTGCATTGGCCTGCTAGAATAGCCAATGCAACGTTTCCCATTTCCAACGGCTACTCTATTCCGCCACAGTAAAACCAATTCGCTCATATTTAAATAAAATATTATTCAAAATTAAATATTAAATATTCTCATGACTTGTTAACTCAGTTCACGGTGTCAGTTACTCAGTTCTTTAGAATAATGCCAACTTACATAGTACCTCAAGTTGGCTTGATATCACCTGCACAATTGAACGAAATCATAACTACAAGACTGAAGATCTCTATGACTTGATATGAGGTTACAGAATGACTAGGTCGTTCGATACCAAAATATTCGATTTGTAAACTTTGTACTCTAATGTAACATTAGTACACGTTTGTTCCAGTTTCAATTTTTAATTCAGCAGAATTGAAACCGGTTGGAACTTTATTGAACACATGTTTTCTGCCTAAAAGGTCCACAAAAACATAGCCTTGCATTATTCAGCCTCACACTATTTATATTTATTGCTGCGAGGTGCGCCCGTGCGAACAGCCATGCTGATTCATCATCATCGAGCACTCGGACATCAGCCATCGAGTGGCCATCGATGAAGCATCTATAATTTACTCCTAAGTGCTCATCAAGCATGAGTTATTGTGCGCGAATGAGGTTTTCTTGGCCGGGAAGGTGGTTTTTAATAACAGAGCCTGTAGTCTGCACTGACTGGCAATGATGTTTGCATTGACGAGAAATGTGATTTGCATTGCAGGAGCTGATGGTTTGCATTGAGTTGGTAGGTATTAAATTCTAAACAAAATATGTTGTTGAAGCTATATTAAACGGGTCAATTGGCATTATTTTCAGGCAGTCTATCATGATATGACATTCGAGAATTCCACTACATTTTCCGACCAAAATGTTGAAATTTTTTCACGTTTCTCGCGGGCGCAGCGCATAAACATCCCGGCCTGTTTTTATTTATTTATTTATTTTTTTTGCATGCGGTGGTCGATTATGCTCAATAAAGAAGGCTTCGGTTGTCATCCACTAACATAAATAAGAGTTGCAAATTCCCATTGCCGGAAATTAGAAAGTGGAAATTATTATTTAACAGTAGATAATATTGATAACATAAAAAACCGAAAGAAGAGGAATATCCCGATTTCAAATTTTTTTAAGTAATAGGGGTAGAGTCACATTTAAGATTGCTAACTATTTTTCACATTTCAATATGATTCGTCTACAAAGTGGAGGTTTTAATTAAGTGGGGTTCAAAATTAAAAGGAGTTGCGATATGTAATTCAATATTTTCATGAAATATTGTACTGAAAATTTCATGATGTTCACTTAGTTGCAAATCTAATTTAAGTCCAAAGTTGAATTCATGAATCCAATTGCAGTGAAAATAAAAGGGAAAAATTGTCGATGGTGATTATTCTGAGCTTCTCAGAATTACTTTTTTTTTACTCCAAGAGCCATGTACCGATGAAAATATGACGTCGGAAATCGTTTAAATCGTAACGAATTTCATTCGTATATATGCCAACATAGATGTTTTAGAAATTTTTTATTCACATTTTAAAGGCTTGGGTAAGTTGGATTAAACGGAATAAATTTGGCCTAAAAAATAATTACTGAAAATATTTTTGAAATTTAGTCATCTTTTCGACGAGTAGCTCAAGAATTAGCGATTCTTTTATATTAACTCGAGAATTTCCATTCATTCCATTCAAAATTGATTTCAAGTTTTCAAGTTTTAGTTGTGTAATAATTTTATAAATAAAAGGAAATTGAGTAGCAAATTGACAAAAAAAAAAATAGGAATTGATTTAATATCAGTTCATATTGGAGTGACATTGCCCAGGGCACGAACTTATATAGCAATATCGAAAAACCTGAAATTCAAAATTGTAATCCCATGGAGACAGGAACGATCGAAGCAATTGGACTGAACAAAATTGTTCTGCCAATAGGATTTCCTGATATGAATGCGAAGTTAATCCTGTAGCGCCAATGAGCGCATCTGCCATCAATGATTATGACATCGTCGCTAGAATCCTGATTAAATTTTATGGGGAAAATAATCCCATTGGATTATATCCCGAAAATCGAAAGTAATTAGTAGAGAAATTCTTCTTATTCTGATTTCATGACTGATAAAAATTAATCCTACAACATTGAATACATAAATATGCAAAGAGAAACAATCAAATTCATTTGACTGATGTATAGAAAATATTTTGCTCCCACTGAGAACACGAATGAAATATTATGTTGGGCCTCATTTAATTAAGGTGATGATTCTAACAGCTTTTGTACAAGAATGATTCTGTTCATTATTATTACTCATTAACAATTTATCGTTGCGTTCTATGATATTTTGATCTTATGTTAAAGAAAACTCTTTAGATATAGACATAGGCTATTTCGTGTCATTAGACATTGTTGTGAACAACCATTTTATGTCCTAAACTATCAATTCAATCTGAAAATAACAATTTGCGTTTGTGAATAAAATCAGATATTGTACAACGGGTTTTTAAAATAAATTAGTTAAAAAAATAATCTATAACCTGACATACCATACGTCATGGCCTGATCTTTTCGTATAGAAAACTCTTTCTTTAATGAGGGCTTCAAATATTTTCCATCCAGATTGCCGATATTTAATCCGCTAAAATAGTAAGAATTAAAATAGTCAGGTCTTAGTCAGGATCCCCTGTACAAAAAAGGATTTCTCCCATAAGCTCTTCCTAAGTTGTATCCTCTACGGTTTCTTAAGTTTTTTTTTTCAGCCAAGGGTAGGTTTTTGCAAGCTATTTCATGAAGCAAGAATTCATTAGCGCCAAGAACTATGCTCAGGACAGCACGCACGGCTGCGCTGCGCATAATTTTTAAGGGGTACGCAACATGGCGGCATAATGTTCAAAAATTTCCGCTTCTGGTCAAAAATATCTCTGAGGACATAGGCATCAATAATTGCCTAGCATTATACTATAGCCAACAAAGTCATAAAAAAATCTTCACCTTGAGGATCCTTACCAAAAATCCTCACCAAATCCAAAAAATTATTCAAAATAAACGCTTTGGGGGATTCAATAATTTTTATTTTTTGTTATTCAGAAATTCTAAATAATCAGTGAAGACAGTGAAATAAATGACTAATATGATTCAAGTAGGAAGAATGCTTTTGAAATCATTCAAAACAATTTATCTGATAATTTGCACCCATAAAATTAAAATAATGTTAGTTCTGTTTCGAATAAAAATATAATGTTCCATATGAAAAGAAATTTCTCAAAGGTTAGTGCCACGAATTGTTCTCCTCTAATATTACTGAGTAATTGAACATCTTCAAAACTTAGCTCCAACAACCCTGGTACTCATCGCTTGTTTTTACTACTGCAAGTATTTAATGCTTCCAACTTCTAAGTACACTCCGAAATTTCTACAGACTTGTTGACGCCAACTTATTTATTTACCGGTAAGTTTGGAGCGTTTCATTCATGTATAATCCATACAAACTTGGCGCATATGCCGAGGAATTGAATGTTCAAACAGGACCCAAAAATTATTACGAGATCCGTCTTGAAAAATTTTTGAATATAATTTCAGCCATATTTGCAAGGAGTGCCAGCTCGTTTTCAGTTGCGATGAATTTGAGTTCTGTATATTTTTTCACTAGCCTCCTGCAAACAGTAAAATTCTGTTATCGTGTCACCGCGCCAGTGCGCCATCTGTGAAGGAAACACGTTTAATGATTACAATACCATTTTGTTTCGAGACTGTATGATTTTTATTCGATGAAAGCGATATTTATTTATGTCCTTCTATCGTGCTGCTTATAATAAAAATTTTGAAATGTTTTGCGACAATCCGAAGTTTTGTACGATCATGCCACCGTGACACATAAATCAGAAAATAGGGGTCTGAAATGACCTGCGCTGCTCAACAATCTGCTAGGCTGCTAAAATAATATTTCTTATAAAGCTCCACACTAATAACGCTACAATTAATAACGGATGTAATTCGGGAAATTATTACGCTCATAATCTTTGCAGGTTTTTAGTTTTCAAGATATTAAAATAAGGGGTTCCAGGTGGCATAAAGAAAAACATGGATGAATGCTATCCTAAAGCAAACATCCGTTTCACAAGCGGTCAATTGGTAGTCGACAGCCTGACACAAATCTTTTTCTACAGCAGCAATCGCCCGCTTCAAATGCATTTTTCGCTCTCTCTGAGATTGCGAATTTTTGATCAGCTTATATCCATGTGACAGGCTAAATTAAATCATTCTCTATTCACAATAAAGTAAAAGGTTATTGAAGAAAATAAAATATGTTTTTCAACGTCACATATAAGTACGAATTGATAAAAAGCTGTTGAGCATAACAAGATTTCCCCCTGAGAACATCTGCTCGCGTCCAATAAGATGAACGTCGTCACTTCCCAGACAGCAGATGTCGCTGAACTCAAAGGCCTGCTTTAAAGAAGGCAATCTGGTCATCATTTGAATGCAAGACTTTTCCCCTGAGCTTGTTAGTCAGGCCGAAATAAACAACCTCGTATATTCTCTATGTAACTTCAAAAGGCGAAGGTTTGATGATATTTCATTTTACATGATCTATAAGGATGCAATCTTGAAGCCAGATACATTTATAATGCATTTCCTACGCACTGCATATCTCGCTTGAAAGTAAATATTGTAGGATAATATTTCTTAAATTGAAATTAAACTCCCAAAAAACCTATGAAAATTAGTGCAATTTATCAACTCCTTCAAATATCTTAGATAAGGGGAAATTCAAAACTATTTTTCCGGATAACTTTAAATTGAGATAAAAGGGATGTTCATATAGTAGCTGTGTTGTACGCAGTTAATCTAAGATATGTGCAATTTCTGGAAAAATGTGTTTACCGTTTTTTCAAAGTGAGATCGATTAATATCTGAAAATATGTAAATCTTATGACAATAATCCCATTCAATATTTATTTAAATCTGAAAACTTTATTCCCAATGCATTAACAAACTTTATTCCAAAGTCACCGCGCGTTGAATGCGTTCCAATTTCAAATAGTCTAAATTAAAAACAAAACTTTAAATTGGAATACATTTCTAAATATCGTTCATTGTCGCATTATGGGAATTTAAAACATCAAATTTCGGGACACCTCATGATATGAAGCTAAATTTGGCTTTCTCTTACGATTTATGGTATGTGCAAGTGAATTTATGGGAGTTTGTATGGATATGAATTAAGATGATTAACCATTATTAATAATCTTTATTATTATTATTATTTATTCTTTAATGAGCATGCTCAATGTTTTGTCGTAGGTATCGATACTGAAATTTGGACCTCAATGCATAGAGCATTTTTTACTGCGCTGTGCAGAGGAGTTTTAAATGCACGGTACAGAGCGTCTTTATTTTCTTTACAGATTATTTTTAATTGTAATGTTAACTGCATTGTTCTCTGCGCAGAACAATTTATTCTGCACCGCGCATCGGAGTTCCTACTGTACAGAAAAGAACATTTTTTACTGCACCGTCAAGAGCATTTCTTACTGTACAGCACCGAATACTTTTCAATGTACAGTTCAGAACTCAGCATTATTTTCTAGTTTGCGTTCCATACTATTTCTCTGACGAGGTTTGTTACAGGTTCAGAGTCAGTTTTATTTTATGTAGTATCTAAACTTGGTTCACATTTGATATTTTTTCTGAACATGTCTACAATCAATGTGGATTTAAGAGGTTGGTTTATATCCCAAACCTTTGGCCAGAAGTATCGTTCATGGGCCAAAATTTGGATTTTAACTCAATTAGACGGGTCAAAATGACGACAGACAAATTAAATTACTATTCTTTTCCTAAAATAAAATTGTTTCGTTGTTGAGAAAATGTATTCCGTAGACTTTGCAGTTAGTGATTCTATTATTTACATACGAGCAAAACAACGTTATTGATGCTCTAAAAGTCTAAACGATCATCCTACTTGCCTACATTATCGAAAAAGTTCTGTGGGTTACTGATAAACGATGATTAAAACACTTTATTGCACAACATAGTCTTTCAGATAAACAAATAAATAATCTATGTGTTGTAAAGTATGTTAGCTTAAAATACTTATGACAGTTAACACTTCGAATTCACGGTTCCCATCATGGTGCGCATCGCGGATTTAACTCAAATTCTAAAGCTATCTCTTGATGCGAGGCTTTCCCAGAAGAAATGAATAGAACACTGATATATAACAAATAGTAAACTATGAATAAAAAGTTATCCATGGACATGAATACTGAATATTCACAAAATCTATTCACAATCTGCATCACGCTGCCCAAAGGACAGGGTGGCCCAGAGGTTACAGTTCAGATTATTTATATCTATAGGATTGTAGCAGAGAGGTGCTGGTTCGATCCCAGCTCTGTGCGCCAGCTTCTTGTCATAATCGGCGAGGAGGCCGGGCGATTAAGTACAACAAAATTAGAGTAGCGAGTTGAGAGGTCGAGACGGCAACGAGCTGTGAATATTCCGTGATGTTAAGAATCGGTGGCAGGCCAACGGCCAAATAAACGCTGAAACCGCTATATTATATACGTTATTATATATTATTGTATAAATATCCATTACGCATATTAACACAATACACAATTCAGCTCCGTCTTTCCACATCACTGTAATAATTGAATCCTAGCTCCCTGCACATTTCGTCTTGTAGACTCTAGAACTAAAATGGCAAGACAAGACTTCTAAAAATAAAAAATTTTCAAACAAAAATAAGCGCTTCCTAATGTTACATTAATAATACTTAAGTTTCTTTCCCTTACAACATTTTTTATTATATTGTTAACTGAATAAAACTTGGTAATTGGTGCATATCTCGCCAATTTCCGTCATATTTTCACTCTACCGTTGAACCCGTCATTCAATATATCAGTGAACGATTCGCGCACAATTAATGAATCAGGTCATAGAGCTCTCATAGGAGAATCTTATTTTCATCTAATCACAATTGTGAAAAATTCCATAAGTTTTGTATTAAAATGATTATCTCTTTGGGAGCCATAGCTAAAACATAAAAATCCTTCTTTAAACATTTGGTATTGTTTAGTGAATCAAAGAATGATAAAAATAGAAATACAAAGTGAATCAATGATATGTTTTTATGTTCCAATAATATAAATCTTGATCTACTTTAATTCACAAATTAATCGAATAAGACCAGAATTGAATTGAAATCTTCAGAATTCAACCTTTCGGAAATAGCCTAGTATTTATCAGCTTATATGGCGACAGTTTCCGGCTGAATTTGATGTTCTGATGTTCTCGGCTGTTCAGGAATTTTATAGATAAGTATCAATCTTTTAAAACTTGCAACCATAGCAATGGTCCACTATAATGTTGAAGTTTCTATTGTTCCGTGCAAAAAAAATCTGTTACAGGCATCGTACTAAAATTCATACCATTGCTGGTGAGATCTTATAGCATGTCTGTTATTTTTGAAATTATGATGTTATTGAATAAATACTTATCCTATTTTTGCCATATTACTTTCTTTTCAAATATATTCTTCAATTTTGCGTCGCATTTCGTTGCCACCATGCATAAGCCATAAAAGTTTTGACTGTCAGGAACAGCGGCTTGGCAGCTCCGTCTGGTCGATTGATAGAATAGAAGTGTCGGCGTTGAAGAAATAGGCCCATGGCCTGTTGCCGATTCTTGTACTTTTCGTGACTTGATTCACAAGGGATCCGGCCTTTGGAACCCGATCTTTCCATAGCTGACGATTGATTGAGATAGCTGCTGGACTTATTGCCTGGTCCGTAATTTGCTAGGCATTTTAAGACTGAACATATGCTCCTGCATAGCTTCGTCTAGTCTGTTTTTGAAGATGTTCATACTCGGAGCTTCAACGATGCTATCAGGGAGGCTGTTCCACATGTCGGTGACTCGAAGCGAGAAGAAATGTTGTCGCATGGATGGGTTCCAACGCTGTTTTTTTAGTTTATAGCCGTGGCCCCTGGTGTTGGTTCTTGTTTCAAATTCTAGTAATCCATCTGGGACCTTATTGGTGGATGATTTCATTTCAGACCTTCGAATTTTATCACGCGAACGATAAAAACTCCGTCACATGCATTTCAAATGTTACTCTTCACTAACTTAAAAGCACAAGCCAGCCTCTGTCGGCTGTTCTCAAGGCATAACTAAATTTGAAGAAGAAATGATTAAATATCCTGAGCGCAGTTGAAGATTCTGGAGAAATAAAAAATAAGGAATATATAAATATAAATTGGGCCTATTCCGCAAAAATCTATTTTTTGCTTACTATTTTCAACTTGTGCATGGCTGAAAAAATCTGATTCTAAATTTTGTATTTAACATTTCGTATAGCAGTTCTCATTGCTTGCCATCGTCAACATCGACTCTCAAATTTTAAGTTGAATTATTTGTAGTCTTATTCAGGTAATGGAATAATAAAACGCCCCTAATTTGTGGTGCATCATTTTTGTGATTGCTTGTTGTAAAATATTTCGTTAATGACATGGCAAAGAGGCAGATGCATTTGAAAAAGGTATACGCCTATAAAAATTTATTCGACCACCGAAACATTCGCGCTCGATACTCATGCCACACTAGTAGAAAAAACGGTGAAAAACGGTCCCACCGGCATCCTAGTGGCCGGTCGCCCCATGAAAATAAACTGTTCCGCCGTTTTTATCAGATGTTTTACGGATTTCTGGTGTTAAATTGGAATAAAAACGGTGAAACGGTGTTTCTTTTCACGTTCCGACCGGCCACTGACACGCCGGTAGTACCGTTAACGGTCATTTTTCTAACAGTGCACTGAATTCGGTCAAAAATTAAAAACGTTCTATTTGTTGTCAGAATCAAATTGCGTAAAAACAAAAAATCATCCATTCTTTCTGGTATAGATGGCTGTAAAATTGGCGTACGTAACACCATCTTTCTACAGCCGGCAGCTGGCTAGTTACCGAGAAATTTCTGAAACTTCATGCCAATAGTGATGCACTTTTACCCTGGTTATCCTGACAAGTTCGACCCGAAAAAAAGAGCGCATCAATGCTACGATAAAACAAGCGTCACTTTTTGGACACTAAGTCCCAGTTATTTTCTGAGTCCTCGTATTGTCACCGGCCACTCCATTCTTCATGTGTCCGCGGCACTAATGGATATTGTACGGCTGCTCAATGTCATAATTATTATAAAATTACTCTAGTCTTTTCGGCAATATGATTATCCCCAAAATACAATAATATGTACGAAATTATGAAATTTTTCTATTATCAAAAAGGAAAACAGAGAGTTAAACACGTGAATAGAAGTTCAGTATATGAAGCCAGGCTTGATTTAATTTGAAGCTCATGTTCGTCCATGAGTCAGCCCTGCAGAAAATTTTTGTCTGATATTCAAGCTGGCTCTGTACATATACGTTTTGGCAAAATTAAGTCTATTTCACTCCTATCAAAGTTGAAATTTTATAGTTAGTAATTCACTTAATGGATAAGTTACTCATACTTCACTCCTAAGAACGCAAGAATTTGATATGCTGGAATATGCGTATTAGCAAAATTTCGCACATTTCACTCCCATCAACTCACTTAATTGTTGACCGGAATGCACTTATTATTAAAATAAGTATATTTCACTTAGAGCAGCGTATTAATTTTACAGGCTTGAGTACAAGTAATTATTGGAAAAATGTCGAGTATTTCACACCTATCGACCCAGAAAAATCATATAACAAAAATGTTCGTGATATTTTACTCTGCTTACTTTTTTAATGTCTAGTGAATTAGCGATTGAAGCTGCAGGAGGACATTAATGCAAAAATATCATAAGTTGGAATCTAAGTAATTTTCATATGTCTTGAAACATCAAAAAGATTTACGTGCTTTATGAACCTGCTTGCCACTCCAGAGCTTCAACGCGTGCAGGACGATAAATATTTGAGGTAGCCAGACGCTTTTATATCGTCGCCCCTGCAACACGTGTGGGAAATTTCAGTTAGAGAAAAAAGGTGACTTTTTGTCTCGTTGGGGGAAAATGATACTGAAGAAAAATGTCTTTGTATTTAATGGCGATGATCGGTAAATAATTTCCTGAGCTCGTCAGAATGTGAGATAAAATGCATGTGATGATCAAGGCCGGTATATATTTCGTGATGACTTTTCGCTCGCGAAAACATTTATTTTCTCATAGAAAACATTTTTAAACATTCAAATGTTGAAGGATCTTTTTCCAACTGTAGGCATCAAAATGCATAAAGGTTCAGTTATATACACCGTTACAAAAGTGAATAGTTTAATGATTTTCAGACCTTTACTTGCGTACTCAACTTTAAAACATATAGAATGGGTCAATTGCATACTGTAATGCATAACGTTTTAGCACTACCTACGACAGTGGCGTTATATGATATATTTGAAGCTTAAAAATTTAAAAAAACAATCGAAACATCTTTTTATCAACTAGTCAATTACAGCAAACTTAAATAAAACCAGGAACGATGGAACACTAAATTTAATTATTTAATCCTCGCTGTGTTTCTCAGATATTACGATGTCGCCGCAACCAAGATACCTGTAAGAGCCTCGCACCATAAAATGTTCGGTTATCTCTGACCTGACGCCAGTGCATACCTGTAAGAGCCTCGCACCATAAAATGTTCGGTTATCTCTGACCTGACGCCAGTGCAGCTCGTGACTTACGACCGCGATGTCGGGGAACGCCTTTCCTGTAAACTTGGCAGCAGCGCCAGATCAGATCTGCTTCTTAGCGACTTTCTAGTGAGCGTCAACAACCCTTGTTTAACTTATTTACCTTCATAAAAATCTGTTAAACTTGGAAAATCTATTAATCATTGAAAATGTTATTGGGGACTAGTCAATAAATAAATGAGCATTCTTTGACCCCGAACACTTGGCCAATGATCGCAAATAAAGGTTGAATAAAAATTGATAAATAAAGAACTATAATAATAAATGAACGATAATTCCAAGAAAACAAAAGTATAAACCGTGTCTCTTTATAGCCCTTCCCTATTAATTCCTGATCATGTCCTATAGGTTCGGAGCCCCGCTGAAAAAACACAAATAAATACAAATTAAGGACTCGAATTAACGCAACACTAACAAATGAAAATAACACACAATGATAAACTAATATAAATAATAATATTAAATATCACCAAAAAAGCCACCACTATATCAACACGAAGATCAACACACGATAAACAATGCGAGTACTAATCTCTGTGATCAAATAACAATGACAAATAAGTAAACATTCATTTACGAAGTCATCGGTGGTGAATCAAAACGGAAATGACAAATTTAACGAACCCTATTGTAATCCCTAACAATGTCATGTCGTAAAATGAAATCTTCATCTGATAAAATGAAATTTCCATCTCATAAAACATTTTTCTACTAAAAAAGTAAAATTTTCATAAAATCTCTCGATCTAAGTAAAATATTAAATAATTTATCATATATTTCCTTGTTAGCACCCGATACCGCATTTTTATCGCAAACTGAAATGATTTTAAATTATTCATATTCGATTAATTCCTGAATTCGTAATAAACTAATTCATTATCCAGACTCACTACGTAGAATTAACCGAACAGAATATATTAATGGTTTTCACATGCGTTCATGGCATAAGTTTACCCCAATTATCTCGGATATTCTATGGGCTCTATGATGATATTGGGTTCAGTTGATAGATAAAAAGTTTTTATATTTATTCAAGAATCCCAAAAGTTTAAAATCGCGATCATAACTAGACTATTAAACTACAAAGAGGTGAGGGACTTCGCTCTGCCTGCCGAGATAAATAAATGCACCATAAATACACGTCGAAATGAACAATACAGGAAGATAATTAAATAATACAAAATACAATAATCCATATAGACACTTACTGAAGAGCACTAATCCTTATTCACTCGTACCTGAGAATAGCGCACTGCAGCCTATAACAGCTCAGTCAGCCTCACAGAGGCATCAGAGACAAAGTGCTCTAACTTGACTGGCTAGGCCTTACAACAAGTACTATTCCGACAAGTAGTGCAGATAACATTCGACAAGTAGTGCGGATGACTCCTTGGAAGTGATTACCATTCCAATGTAATTAAAAATCCTAAGCAATGCTTAATTTAAGGCAGGTAGACTAATATTTACATTAATTCACATATGATTGGCTGAAGCGTGAGAGATTAAGACTTCATTGCTTGGCAATGACTAACTGAATTGCGATGGCTCAATTTTTTTAGCAATGACATTTAAAGAATAATATAGATTATCTTGAATATTAAATGCACTGTTAGAAAAAACGGTGAAAAAACGGTCCCACCGGCGTTCTAGTGGCAGGTCGCCCCGTGAAAATAAACTTTTTCGCCGTTTTTATCAGATGTTTTACGGATTTCTAGTGTTAAATTAGAATAAAAACGGCGACACGGTGTTCTTTTTCACGTGCCGACCAGCCACTGAAACGCCGGTAATACCGTTAACGGTAATTTTTCTAACAGTGTGGGCGATAAATAGTTCATAAATTTCTTCATTACAAAAATCAGCAAACATAAGTCTTTTCAAAATCTATGAAAAAATTGGATTTTTAATTGTGCGCTTATGGAATCTATCGACTTGATATGAGCATCTGTTAACTGAAACGGAAAAATGTAACGCATTTTGTAACGCATTTTTCCCTTCCCTTCTGCTTTTTCTGATGAGTTGCAAAATATTCTGCAAAACTAATGGTAATTTCGCAGCAGATGAACAAATGCATACCCAATTTAACGTTTTTGAATTAAAATAAAATTTTAAAATTCTACTAAATTAAAATGAACTTTCACAATGTTTTTGAAAAAAACTTTCAATTACAAATCTAATTTTAGGTGGAGGTTTGGGAGATATTTTACATAAATTAACACAGTAATCAAATATTCAATCGCGCAATGATGAATATCGCCGAAAAAAATTAGGTTCTAGCCATATTTTTAGAAGAATATTCGTCTAATCTCATGGATCATCACACTGATGGTACTTGATAAATAATGATAACTTTATTTATTTCTCCCTTCGCCATTAAATGATTCCTAAATATAAGTAATGTCAATTAGTGAAAGATCTTTCAAA
>NW_025945965.1:0-2811 GCF_000764305.2 Hyalella azteca | reverse complement strand
CTAGGCTGGCGGAGCATAAAGGAAGGAGTTTTAGAACAGGAAACCTGCTTGCGCATCCCCCTCATTCAGCAGTACGCGTCCATGCCGAGCAGTGCAACGTGCCAGTGTCCGATAGTGATTTTCGAATTTTAGCCTCCACGACCGGTGTTTCCGACTTGCGAATTCTAGAGTCCCTTTATATTTTTAAACGAAAGCCTATTTTAAATGCCGCTAATAGTTCATATCCCCTCGAAATTGTAAATAGATAGATTTGTGCCCGTGTTTGCTTCATTCTTGTTTGTTTCTAATTTGACGATTTATGCATCAATGTGAATTTATTGCTAATTGTTTGTACCTGTGTTTTAGGTTTTGAACTGATGATGGAGCTGGTCTCCGAAACGTTTTCCTTTTTAAGAAATGGTGAATTTTCTGGCTATTTTCTTTGCTTTTAAATTTTTTGATATTCATAATAGTTCCGACGAATTGCTCAAATCTTCTATTTGCTTTATCCAGCACAAAATCCGGAAAAACTGCATTATTCCAGGCCAAAAAAATCTTTGTAATGTAATTTTTGAGGCACTAACAATGACTTTTGACATAGACTTTATCTCACATGACCTCCCCGATTACATCGTTGGCGCTCCGTGTATGAACGCGTTCAAGAACAGACTAGATAAAGCTATGGAAAATATATGTTAAGACTTAATTGAACTGCCTAGCACCCTATCGAACCCGGTGCAAGTCTAGTATCTATTTCAAACTATCGTCAGTCCTGAAAAGACCCGGTCAAATGACATGCTTTTAAATGTTTTGTGAACAAGTCACGAAAAGTTCAAGAATCGGCGACAGGCCACACCCAGAGGCCTACTCTTTAGCGCCGACAACACTGTGTTATGTTATGACCAACAGCCTGCGGGAATCTAACTCAGAAACAAAGCGCGCTTCTTAAGCCCCGCTGCTACATGACTTCCTTCAATGCGAACGGCTAAATTTTCATATTTATATGCCTCCATTCCTAATTTAGATGATCTTTTTGCATTATTTTAGATTATTGCGCAAAACTCGTAGATGCTGCAAGCCATCGCTAAATATTTTTTAGTAATAATGTGGTAAAACAAGCTCAGTATTTTGTTACTCAGCATCCAAGTCAGAGGACATATACTGACTCTATCTACCAGTCATTCTTAAGAAAATGTCATGCACCGATTTCTTGAACAAATTATCTGGAAACTTTTGCCAGGTTGTGTACAATGAAGAAAAATAATATTGCTCCTGTAAATCAGCGAAAAAAAATTCATTAAATCAACGCTCGTCATCGGAAAGCCCTAGCTGTAGTCTCTTCAGTTTTCCAGCTTGAGTTGAATATCGAACAAAAACTAGATTAAAAAGAAAATCCCAGGCTTCGTTCCATCCATAACCAACGGTGCTTCCTTCTTAAAAAATTCGTCCCTAGGGTGACAAAGGTACTGCACTGCCCTCTTTTTTCTCGTGTCTGAGCCTGCAGCAACGACATTTTTTTTACATCAGAGGCCAAGCTTCAGCGCTTGTCGCGTAAAATCTAAAAAAATCTATAAAAAAAATCCACGGAAAATCTGAATTCCCTTAGTGGAGATTTTCAAGCTGAAGTAATAAGTCCCAGGAATGACTCTTTGTTTCCGTGCTCCATCTTCCCTGGCTTACCAATAAAGAACTTGTAAAGTTTCTTGCACGGCTAAGACAAACAGCGCTAGTGAGTTTTATTCTCATTTGTAAAATATTACCGCATTGCAATTGGGATTTAGAAGGCAGGCACTTAGATATGTATAAACCATAGCTTTCTTCGGATGTCTAATGACACTTTTCTAGCAATTTTAGGCTCAAGTTTATAGCGTTTTTATTTGTAGCACAAGCGAATTTATTGTTCTCGTAGCTGCCGTACGAGTCAAGCTTTATTGCGTCGTGCATTGTGAAAGATTTCTTGCTTGTGCCAGAACATTCAAGGGAAATTCCGATACGTGATGTGATGCTGCCGTGCTGTAAAATTTAAGTTGGAAACAACGAGGAAATTATGAGTAAGTTACGTAAGTGAAAAACTAAGGGTGCTTACAATAGATTTTTTCCGACAGAGATTAGTCCCACACTTTCTTCACTGGCACCAGTAGCTTAATATATCGTATTATATAGTGGGGAAATGCTATGTAATTTTGATATAGTGGGAGAATGAATGGTATGTAATTTTATCTACCATACGATCCGTAGTAAAATTTTGAACGGAACAACCATTCTGTTTATAATAAACCTTATCCTCCTGGCAAAAATCATCTCGTTGCAGTGAACAAGAACGTTCAAGTATTTATTCAGAAATTTTCTTATGTCAAGATAGGTTCCCCATTTCCCTGACTCATAAACAGAAAAACAAATCAACGCAATGTTGTCTGTCCCTCCATCGCGCAGGACACCGGGAGGATATCACCGAATTCTTGGCATGTGTTTTCATCACGTCCGCTGAATTATTCGAGTGGTTCAAGAGGTCCAGGACGAGGCCTCATAGGTACTTCAGCGCTGAGTGCCTTCAGATTTCACTGCAAAAATCGCCCATGTTTGTTTTGCCCATATTTTGTTGGGGTCAGAAGAATATGACTCGTGATACCTAGATTTGACGTCTGCCAGAACTTCTATGACTCCGATAATCTTGAAATTCATTCGCTCATAAAAAGCTATTTATAAGCTCCATACACGCTCATGACTTGGGGCTTAACTGCAGTTCAGGGGCCATACTTTCAGAATTCGCTAAGTGAACGTAAGTACTTACGTTCTATTTTCTTGTCTATGATTGGTGGATTTTGCCTGTAA
>NW_025945964.1:23272-24138 GCF_000764305.2 Hyalella azteca | reverse complement strand
ACCAGAACCAAGGATCAACCTGCACTAAGAGGCGGCAGCCCTTGCCGCCTCGCCCTTGATCCTCTTATCTCAAGTGCCTCTCTTATCTCATCTAAGGATCCTCTTATCTCGAGTGTTGCTCCTTATCCCGGCGCGAGATAAATGCCGGCAAGACGCTGTCACTTCCTGCCGCTCATATCGGCACTTCCGTCCGCATGCAATTGCTGGCAAGATAGCAAGTGCTGGTAGGAATAACATTACCTGCTGCGGGTCGCCTGCCGAAGACCACCGCTGCCCTGGACGTAATGGACCATCATGATTCCTGCCTTCCGGAACGTAGCCTTCAACACTTCAAGCCGTCCGTATCTCGGCCGTGGGTCGAACCAGCCCTCGGTCGTGTACTGAATTGTTATGTCGAAATATATTAATTATAATTATGTCGAAAAACAGTGCAAATTAAACCGTTTTGCCGTTTTTTCAGATGTTACACGGGTTTCTAGAGTGAAATTGGAATAAAAACGGCGACACGGTGTTAATTTTCACGTATAACCTCCAGTCTTCCCCAGCGTATAACCTCCAGTCTTCCCCAGTATATAACCTCCAGTCTTCCCCAGTGTATAACCTCCAGTCTTCCCCAGTGTATAACCTCCAGTCTTCCCCAGCGTATAACCCCCAGTCTTCCCCAGTATATCCCCCCCAGTCTTCCCCAGTATATAACCCCAGTCTTCCCCAGTATATAACCCCCAGTCTTCCCCAGTGTATAACCTCCAGTCTTCCCCAGTATATAACCCCCAGTCTTCCCCAGTATATAACCTCCAGTCTTCCCCAGTATATAACCTCCAGTCTTCCCCAGTATATAACCTCCAGTCTTCCCCAGTATATAACCT
>NW_025945964.1:21655-22422 GCF_000764305.2 Hyalella azteca | reverse complement strand
GCCTAGATGTCTGGTACAAGGACGTAGGCCTAGATGTCAGGTACAAGGAACTAGGCCTAGATGTCTGGTACACTAATGCAGCCCTAGATGTCTAGTACATGACTTCAGGGGAGCTGGATAATGCATGCCTAGATGTCAGGTACAAGGAACTAGGCCTAGATGTTTAGTACATGACATCAGGGGAGCTGGTTACTGTATGCCTAGATATCTGGTACAAGGACGTAGGCCTAGATGTCTAGTACATGACATCAGGGCAGCTGGTTACTGTATGCCTAGATATCTGGTACAAGGACGTAGGCCTAGTTGTTTAGTACATGACTTCATGAGAGCTGGATAACGCAGGCCTAGTTTTTCTAGTATGAGAACTTGATAGTGCAGGCCTAGATATCTAGTACAATAATGTACGTCTAGATGTCTAGTACAATAATGCATGCCTAGATGTCTGGTACATGACTTATGGGGAGTTAGATAATATATGCCTAGATGTCTGGTACACTAATGCAGACCTAGATGTCTAGTACATAGTTTCATGTGAGTTGAGGGAGCGAGGCTTCTTTATCTTCTCTAGGTTCTTATTGATCATGTCGTGCAGGGAGGCGTAGTGGTTGCGGATCTCAGCGAGCGTGATGCGGAGGCCCAGGAACTGCTTCTCGTCCAGCTCACACACCGCCCGTCGGTAGTCTGCGATGTGAGGGTACTTGGCAACCTGCGAAGGTAGGTTATATGGTACTTGGCAACCTGCATAGATATGTTATATGGTACTTGGT